>NW_010259745.1:90022-96338 GCF_000690775.1 Eurypyga helias
GAAACAGCTTCCCTGCTCCAGCATTTAAAAACATCAGATTGATAGCCCTGTCATCCGTGCCCATAGGCACTGCTCCCTGCCCCAGCCCTCCCACCAGGTCCCTGCCTTTGAAGGCAAAGGCACCGCTGTGCGACTGTCCTCGGGGACATTCATTTTCTCTCCTGCAGACTCGCTGGTTGTCACCAGCAAATATCCAGCCAGGCTCGTATCATCCCTTCATTCCCAGCAGCATCCTGGAAAAAAAGTGATACCAGTAGCAGGTATCGACAGGAGCGGGACATTCCCTGCGGCACAGGCACAGCCTGGGAACTGCTCCTGGGGAGTCACAGGGAGACTGGTACGAGGTGTGCAGAATGCCAAGTGAGCTTTTCATTCCCTACCTGTGATTTTCTGACAGGTATGTGCAGTTTTCTTATTCTGGAGCTCGTTCTGCTTCCAAAGACGGTGAATGGTAACTGGTAATTCGGAATATGGTCTCAGGTGAAGGCACTCACGCCTAGCAGCCATAAAACACGAGTCTCCATCACAAGGGAAGTGTGGGGAGCAGTAATCCTTTAAAGGGAGTGAAAATGGGCACCAACATCCATAATCCTCGACTCCCTTAATCCCTAAATCTCCTCGCTCCACCCTGGATTTGGCGATCTCTGTGCTTGTCACCGTGCCCGGCAGCTGCTGCCAAGTGAGGGTCCTGCACCGGCAGGTCCCCAACCCCCAGGTGGTGCCCACCATCAGCTCCCCAACCACATTCCTCACCCCCTGCTCTGGTTCCGGTCCTGCCCCGAGGAGCCTTTCCCACCTCCTGTGCTTGGAAATACTCTGATGGATGTGCTGCTGACAGGGGAGAAGGCAGCGGCTGGGAAATCAGTGTTTCAGGGGATTCACTGACTTCCTCACAGTTTGGTGGGAAATTGCTATATTGTTTTTAATACCAAAATTTCATTTAGATGAAATTCTACATTCTTATAATTTCCTTTGGGTTTCGGATTTTTTTTTCCTCTCGTCTTCTGATTCCGAATATGGTAAAAGACCTGAAGTAGCAAGATTGAACTGTAATGTTTAGAAATAGGGTTTTTTTTTAATAAAAATTAATACCAATTAAGCACAAAACCAAGTTTCAAAACCCTGAATTTCTGCATGAAATGGAAATGCTACTTCTGGATCATTTCTGGTTATAGCACATCTGAAGTCTGAGAAGGGAAATTTGGCCTTTTTAAAGGTCCTCCTGAACTCCCCGTTTCTTCTGCAGCCCCATATTTTAGAGGCAGCGCAGGCAGGGTCTGCCCGTGAAGCATATATCCATCGCCACGGCGCATATAAATTTGCCAAGTAATTTCTGTTAGATGGTACCAGCTTTAGGAGGTTTTAAAGTCAGATTTGCATCTTGGGCTATTTTTGCTACAACGTTTGAACTTGGGTTCACGACTAAAGGCGTGTTTGTGCGCGGAGTGCAGAATCCCTGCTGCGCCCCGGGACCGTCACCCCAGCAAACCCAGGGTGGGCTGAGGATGCTCTGGTGCGGTGCAATCCTCGATCCCTGTGCGTGTGCCTCTCCCAGCACATCGCAGCCGTGCAACTCCCATCCCTACAAATAAATAAATAGGGATTAAAAAAACCCAGCTGCCTCTTGTCTTCTGCAGAAGCCGGGCGCTCCCCTGGGACTGCTTTCTGGCCAGTTCGTTTTGATCTTGTCTGCTTCCATAAGGCCCTCAACGCTGCCAGCGGGGTGTGGGGAGGTGTCAGCCCTGCATGGGGAATGGGGGGAGCTTTACCTGCTGAAAACGTCCACAGAAACACATTTTAAAAATTTGTGCCAGATTTGGAATATGAAAATGTCTGGAGGAGCACTGCTGATTTTTTTTTTTTCTAGGAATCCTTTATTTTAAAAAAAATACATATATAATCTTTTTTTACTGGTTTCCCAAGGGAACTGCCCCTTGGTGAAGGCACTGAGCAGCATCCCTGTGGGTCTGGCAGAGACGGGGCCACAGGCTGCGCTTTGCTAATGCTCAACCTAAAGGCAAGTGGCACCTGTGTAAGCGAGAGCCCAGCGCCTGAGCATCGTGGCCCCGTTTTCCTTTTGCCTCTGGCTGACGGATCAGGTCCTTCTCCAGCATCTCGTGCTCCAGACATGTTCTTCTGGTGCCGGCCATCAGCACACGCTTGTTTGCAGATCCCTAACGAGGAGCCGTGGCTGCCGCTGGCTCCCCGGGCTCCGCAGGTGCAGGGCGGCAGCGCAGAGTAGGGGGGGGGGGCTTCGATTCAAGGTCTGTTCCCTGCTTGAGCGATCAACATCATTTCCATACTATAATTACATTGCCCAATCCTCTCCTGATTTTACTGCTATCTTGTAAGGCGTCCCGGTTGTGAGTAATTTAAAGCTATATGAGATGTCAGGCTCTGTGAAACAATCACCCCTCAAAGAAATATGGTCTGAGATAATAATTGATAAGTCCCATTAGGCAACGGGGCCCGCTATTTCCGACTTGGCCTCTTCCGAGGCGGCCTTGTTGATTCCCTTCATGCTGGTTTTGCCGCCCGGTGTCACTGGGAGCGCAGTGTGCCTGGCCAGGGCACGAGGTGAGACCCTCCGGGGTAGCAGGCAGGGGAGACAGGGAGCGGGGTGAGTTCTTACCACAGGGCAAAGTGGGGGTAACTGGAGCTATTCAGTCTCCTCAATTCCAGGATTACAATACTTCAGCCTGATTTATGGGTGTGTTTTCGCATAAAACATTTGTCTCAGTGGTTTCTCCTTGAAATCATCAGCAATCTGGAAGCTCTTCCAGGCATCCCCCCCTCGTCCCCATCCTGCTCTCCACCTCCCCAGTACTGCTGTCCTTTTCCTGGGATGCCTGGGGTGGGTGGGTGGACCGGTGGCTGCTCCATCTCCTGCAGTCTCAGTGCGGCCGCTGGCCCACGGTCCCTGGTGCTGGGAAGGGCTGGCAACGGCAGGTCATCCTTGGCATGGCACTGAGTCCTTGGCATCTGTGTGCTCGGTCCAAAACTTGTTGAGGAATGGAGAAGCCACATGTGGGTTTGATCTACGGGATAAGGGTTCCCCCATGGCCAGCTATGCCGGTGCGGATTTGAGGTACCTGGAACTGCCAATTCCTTCAAGCTTCAGTATATGTGTGTGTGTGTGGATGTAAAAACACATATACACACATACATATGCATATAAATATGCATGCATGCATATATAGGTACCTCTATATTTATAAATACACACACATACTGGCTCATATACACATATGAGGACCCTTGTGCTCCTCCCAGATTCAGTTCCCACTGAGTGATGCCAGGGCAGTCAGTCCAGCAGCCAGCCTTGCCTGGAGTCGGACACTCCGGACACCTTCAGGACAGGGCCACCGCTGCCCATGGCGTCCCCGGCCCCAGCTGCCCCCAGCTCTGCCACCCCAGCATCCCTGGAGCTTGGCATTCGCTCTCTGCATCGCAGCTCCTTCCCGCAGCCTTACCCGCTCGGGAGAGGGGAAACAGAAAATTGACTTTTATGTCTGTCACTGGAGGTTGTATTTTTTAACGCTGTGTCGCCAGCTTTTTAATGGTTGTACAGTTTACAAACTCTCTTCCTTTATACTTTTAAATTTTTAATTAGAGAAGAGAATGTAAACTTAATTTTTTGTTGTCTGCAAGCTAGGAGAGGTCTTGCCCATGACAACAGGATGAGTGATGAATTATGCAAGTAGCGAGGGAAAGGCTGGCTTTTTTTGCTGTGCTATTTCATAATTGCATAAACTACTGCACTCCTGAATCGGGCAAACATTATTTTACACATTCAGTAACCTTTAAAAAACGGTGACAGCTAATTTATGATGTTCTGTAACAAAAAAAAAAAAGAAGAAAGAATCACAACAAGAATTTTAAAAAGTTGATAAAACTCATGTGTTGTCTCTAGAAAAGGTGAAGAGTTCAGCACAGAATGACTTTCTGGTGAAAAGAGTTTTCTTTGCCTTTAGGAATAGACCCCACAAATTAAAAGTTGTGCTTACGGAGGGCATAATTAGGGGAGAGGTTATACCTTTCAGAGCATTTGTCGTATATGGGGGGGCAGGATTCGGCACAGCGAAACCCTCAGCAATACAAAAACTAATGTTCAGTTAATTGAGGGGCATGTCATGTGGGGTGGAACGAGGAGCATTTCAACTACATGTTAACTTTAACCTATTTGGAAAAAAGATGCCTTCCCCGGATGGGGGTTCAGTATTTGAAATCTTTTTTCTCTCCCCCAGAGTGGGTTTGCAGAGATGGAAATCTGTATTTCCCACAATGGAAATTCTGGAGAAACGTTCCAATTCATAAACACTGAAACAACCTTATTACAGTGACACGATCTGACAGCTGTTAAAATATTATAATGAAACATAAGAAAAAAAGCAATACACCATAACTCATTACTATCTTTGAAATGTTTAAGAGAGTGAAGAAAGTCAAATTGGATCAGTTTTGATCTTGGATTATTTCATTGAAAAATTCATCGAGAAAGTCCCCGCGGGATGTTTTGATGTGGATGTAAAAGCGCCTTTGCAGAAAACATCTGGAATTAGAATGAGTTGCTCGTTTCTCTAAACAACCACCCTCTAAAAAGCCCATCTTATCCCCAGGGCTGGGACTTGGCCACCAGCCCTGCCCGGCCTCAGCTGGAGCAGGACTCCGGCACCCAGCTCTCCCCATGGGTGATGGAGCAGCGTGGGATCGGGGACCATCCCTGGCCTGTCCTCGCTCCTGGGAGAGGGTCAGCCCACCGGGAACAAGTCTGGAACACCGACAGCCCATATGTGGGTTTCCCCTGCCCGTATAGTGAGCATGGAGGTGAGCTGCCTCGCCTGCAAGCCCCCTCTCACCCCTCACAGCTCTGTGCTGTGTCTGCTGGGCTGGAAAAGCAGTTTGTGACTCCGGCCGGGGTTTTCTGGCACAGCCATGGGCCCGTGGGCACAAGAACCGGACCTTCACAAGCTGCCCACTGCTGCTGCTCTGACCATCGCAATGTGAACGTGGATGGGGTGGCATCGCTGCCTCTGGAATGGCTTCTGCTGCTCAGAAATATGTCTGATGTTTGGAAAAAGTTACCCAAATGAAAAACAAAAAATAAGAAAAAAACTTAATGATAGACAGTAGCATATCCTCATCACCCAGGGTGGCAGTGCTGCCAGCACAGCCGGAGCAGGGGGCACCCACGGGAAGTTCATCACCTGAAGGGCTTAGGGAGAGCTCAAAGAAAATTCTGGGAGAAATCCCCACGCAGCGGTCCCTCCCTGGCAGTGGGAGACTGGACCGGGCTTGCACCCATGTGAGATGGTGCCTCAGCTGAGAGCCTCCTGCAAACGGATGGGATTCCGCAGGGCTGGAGCCTGCGTGTGTCTGTCCCTGCACATGTGTCGCTTGATGTGGTGAGGAGGTGGCAATGCCACCACCAACACCCGCCTCCCCCTCAGCTGCCCTCTGCCCAGATTCAGGCAGCTGTTTGAAGCAGGAGGCTCCCTGAACAAACCCTCTGCAGGTGATTTGTTGGAGATATGTGCTGGGAGATAAAGTTTGGGGTCACACAAGGAGAGCAGCAGGCTCTGTGCTGAGGATGGAGAGTGCCTGATCAGCCCCACCTGAAGTTACACACTTCTCTGTTTGGAGATGTCTGGAATTCCCACGTTTTGTCAGAGATTGACACCCACCAACAGAGCCCAGGGTACACAACAGGGGCCATCCTCTTCCTTGTAAAGCTCCATTAGAGAAGTGGAGCAGCCAAATCAAAATGCAAATGTTTATCTCAACTCCTCTTTCAGGCTTGAGTGCTGGTGAAAGCATCTTTACAAATTCAGAATCCATTGCCTCCCGGGAGAAATTCCAGCGCTGTTTTGTAAGCAAAAGGAAAAGTCTCTGCCACGCAGCTATTGTGAAAGTTTTGACAAGAAAGAAACTGCTTTTAAAATATACGGGTGGTGCACATTGATCGGGATTCATTCCCAGTTTGCGAAGGACAGGCATGAAGGCAGACCTCTCTGCTACAGTATCAGATGGCATTTCGTGTTACCGCTCCCCATCTCACCAGGGAAGCTCGGAGGTGTGGGTGCTGGAGCTGCGGGTGCTGCTCCCACCCGGCTCCCACAGCTGTGGGAAGGGATGTGGCACTGCTCACCCTGGCTCTGCCCCTTGCTGCTGCGGGCAGCGGCAGGCCTTTGGCAAACCCTGCCAGCCCGGGCAGGGCCAGCAGTGTGGCCAGCGTGCCATGTGCTGGGTTCACAGAACCATAGAATCACAGAATGGTTTGGGTTGGAAGGGACCTTAAAGATCATCCAGTTCCACC
>NW_010259745.1:96736-101604 GCF_000690775.1 Eurypyga helias
GCTCCATGGTTGTGCTTTCTTGCATCAGCAACAGATCCAGAGCAACAGCCGCCTGTGCCCGGCGGGGACCAGTGGTGCCCACCTCCTAGGCTGACGCCTGATGAAGCAAAACTATCACTTGCTCCTTTTGTTTCTGCCTAAGACCTTGCCAGCGCCCAGCACCTTGCTCCAGAAAGAGCTGAAACTGGGGAGACATAAAGGGACTGTAATTTGATATTTCGGAAAATAATATTTGGTCATTTGGAAGCAGCGGGTTCCTTTGAGATCTGCTTGCAAACGGAGCAGGCAGAGCCGGGGAGAGGTTGGTGAACAGCAATGGTAAATGTCAGGATTACCCTTTCTTGGTCACAGCTCGAAACAAGCACTACAGCTCTCAGCAGTGGAATGGAAAAAAATTCTGACCTCTTCATGATTATGCTTTTCAGCTCGCCCCACGTATGTCTTTTTCCTTTTATTAATCCTACTTTTAAGGATCTAAAAGAATTAAAGTAATTCTTTACATAATTATTCAAAAGTTATTTACTCCCTTTCCTAACTTTCATTGCCAATCACTTCAGCTGATAAATCTGTCCACCAATAATGAAAGTTGGAGTGGTGGCACCATGCCTGGCCATGCTGGTCAGCAGGGATGGGGGGGTGTCAGATGGTCCTGCCCCACAGCCAAACCCGGGGTCAAGGACCAGCACACACGGGGCATCGCGGGGCTCCTCAGCCATGGGATGAATAGGGCAGCTGCAATTGCAGCAAATAGGCATTTTGCCACTTCTCCGTGCCCAGCCAGGCACTTGGGGTGTTTTGCTGTGCCCGTGGTGGATTTCCCTAGCAGGGAAACCGGCGGTGCCCACCCCAACCCTTGCAGCTTTCTGGGGCCGGTGACCACTGCCGTTTTTCCCAAGGCTGGGGGCCAGCACTAGCTGACAGGAGGGATGAGGTGAGAGCCCATCCCCATGGCACATCCCTCCCTGGCTGCCTGCCCTCTGCCCGTGCCCGCTGGGATGAGGGACAAAGGGACAGCAAGAAGCGTTGACCCAAAGGGGAGTTCCAGCCCCATAAATGCATGCTGCAATCAGTTATGATCCAACACTGAGGATTCCCTGTGACTCCTGGCTGTGTTGGCTGGAACTGGGTCTGAAGAGCCAGGTCTGCACCCGGATGGGTCAGATCTGGCACCGCAGGGCTCACGGTAGCTGTGGTGCCACACCACGGTGCACCGCTGGCGGTACCCACGGCTCCAGGAGCTTTTGCTGGGAGACCGACTGTTACTTTGGCTTTGCACATTCCAGGCGTACTGCATTTCCTTTCCAATCATCTTTCCTACCTCTTTCTCCCCGTAGCTTGGGTTGTGAATTTACCGCTATTAATTAATTTATAATTAAGTTCTATACAGCAACCGCTCACTCTGAGAGAGATGATTTCAGATAATCTCAGTTTGTCAAAATATGCCTGTCTCTTTTCAAAGCTGCAAGGAAAACACTGTGCAGCTTCAGGGTTTGAGATGTTAAACAGAGAGACAGTACGAAGACTTGCCCTGGAGGAGTCAGCTCGGCAGTACGAGAGACAGAGAAGTAAAACACACTCTACGATTTTGGCAACATGGAACATTTCCCCTCCCGCAGACGCGGGGTGTGCAGCCCGGGGCTCTCCGCAGCCTCGCCTGGCCCAGACCCTGGGTCTCCGTGTTTCCCTGTGCAGGCTGGGGTGGGCAGCCAGGGGTTTGCCTCTGCAGGGGTGTGGGTGACAGCTGCCCAGCCCTCTGTGCCCAGGTCACCTTGCCCCGTGGCTACCCAGTGCTTGACCTGGGTTACATCCCAGTGCACGGAGAGACCTTGGCAGCATCCCCATCCTCCTCCTCCTCCCACTAACTCCTGTGAACCAGACAGACCAAGCACGGGGGCTGCTAGGGCCCCCGTCGCCTGCATAGCACAGAGTCCGTAGTGCAGCTGAATTAAATAATAACTAATCCCTGCAGGAAGTGTTGAAAGTCATATTTAATACGTATGCAGACCATAACCTGTTTGCTATCTAATTGGCTGCAAACTAAACAAGCAATAGATATCCAATTATGGGATTGTATACCAAGCGTCCTATGTCCCGCCGTAGCTCAGAGGCTCAGGGAAGCATTTAACTGCTAATAAACAAGGTGCATGGTTTAATTTGAAAGGTTATTGCAATTTAATATGACTGAATGGCGGTGAGCGCTCACACGGGGAGTTGCAGGAGCCATTATCATACAAAAGCTGCGCCCGCTGTTCCCAAAGCATCTGGTCAGCACAAAACCCTCAGGCACACACGTGGGACAAATTCAGGGTGGGGTTTGCTTCTCCGTGGTCCTGCAGACCAAGGTGGGTCATGAAAGGCTCCTGGAGCTGCTGCTGCTTCCCTAACCCCAGGGAATGTCACCAGGAGAGGCAGCAGCCTTGGAAAACCAGATTTCCTTCCTGGACTTAAAACGGGTTGTTTACCCAGCTTTCAAATGTGGGCAGAAAGTGCATAAAGGGAGGAGAAAGTTTCACCCCTGCCCAGGCTGTGTTTTGCTGAGCAGACACTGACCCACAACAAGGGACTGCAGGCAGGGAGCTCTGGGCTGGGGGTTGCAGCATGCAGATAATAATCAGGATTCCTTCGTTTTCTGAGGTGATTGCAAACATTTGTGCTTTGGGGATGCTTGATCCCACCCATCATCCCGCAGCAGTGGAGGAGCCATTCCCTGTCAGGGGGAGTTCATTTTCCTGTCAGGTGGTGTGTGCACAGGTGAGAGCACTCATCCAAACCCCATCCACTATTTCTGTCCTGTTTCCACCCTGTTTGGTGAGCTGAAGCAGTGGATTAGCCATGAGTGAACCTGGTGATGGGGTGAGTTTTGGGCACAAATAACTCCCATAGTGAATATATTTGCTGCCAGCTCCCAAGCATAGAGTAGTGAGCCCCGAGCTCTGGCTCTCTGGAGCTGAGGTTTGGCTTTTAATTAAATTGTCCTGGGGGATGTTGACTGTTTTATTTAGAGAGACTCTGAACGGACCCACAAAACTGCAGGTGGGCAGATAAAGTGTGTTCTAGCTGGGGCACTGCAATGCTGAAGGGAAGGAACAAGCTGAACTGCTTATCCACCTCACGAGAGCCACAAAGGAGCTGTAGGCAGTTGAGAAAGAACCCTGGATGCGGCTGTGGGTAGCTCATGGCACAGGGGCATGCACAAGAAACGGGATGAAGAGGAAGCAGCAGGTCAGGATTTGATGGGAGCGCAGGAGAAAAAAGTGCTGGATGTATCCCAGTGCCCCTGGCACTCCGCTGTGGTGCGGCATGGGGCGTGCCATCCTGATCCCCACGGAGGAAAACAGGCAGAGTGGAACTCTGGGGTCAGGGATGGCCCGTGTACAATGCACCGGGAAAAACTTCCCCATAAGGAGATCCTGCCTGGACTGACACAGCGCAGAGGAGCGTGCATCAGCTCCGAGGCCAGAAGGGTGTTTGGATAGGGAACATCTGCAAAAGTTCTGCTGTAAAGCAAAACCAGAAGGGCCACTTTAGGAGAACGAGAGCACCGGGAGCTGTAGAAGGAAAAGGTTTTTCTTCCTTCCTTTCCCCCAGCACCGCTGGCCCCTGCACCTGCTGAGTGTGGAGCTCAGCTCCTCACTGATTGCACTGAGATGGCTTTGCCCCTGTAAGACCCAGGTGAAGGGGACAGTGTCCAAAGTGATGCCTCACACTGAGACAGAATCCAGCTCCAGAGCGCACAGGAGTGGAGGGATCCCCCGCTCCAACCCCACAACATCAAAAAAATCAGAGATAAGAGAAAATAAGGGGAGCAATATCTGCATTGTTTCTTTCTGGGAGAGTAGCAGGAGCTAAGAAAAACAAACAAGTCTAACTAAGTGCTTTGGCAATTATACAGACAAACAAATCACTTTCCCAAATTGCTTCTTTGGGGAATTACAGCTCCTGGAAATGAAACACAAACAGATTATTAAAAAAGAGCTTCCCGTTGGGAGAGAAACAGTATTTACAAGAGAAGATGTGCCTAGCTGGACCTCTAATTGCTGTTCATTATCTCATATTGATTTAATTAGTTGCTGCACTCAGGTCTAAATTGCCTGCTGTCCTCAGCAGGGATTTAGGAGCCGGGGCGCGTCTGTGACCCGCGGGTGCGTCGGCATGGAGGTCCCCTCTTCAACAACGGGGCCGTGGCGGCGGCGGGGTGGCCGTGGGCAGGGATGGCGGCGGGTCCTCGTGGGCTGCTCTTTCTGTGGAATTGGTGGTGGTAGGGAAGTGCTAATTAACTGAAATAATTAGAGAGATTGTCTTCATAACACAGAATTAAAGTGTCTTTGTGAAGGCACATTGAGATACATCACCCGGGCTGCCTGCTAGAGTGGGAGGTGATGGGGGCAGCACAGGCTCAGCGAGAGGTGGTGCAAGGGGCTGCGGGGGTGCAGGTGGTTTGGGGGGAAGCACAGCCCTGGCTTCTGCTCCGGGACACTCTGAGAATGAATAACCCAGCCCCGGGCTCGCAGCCCTGGACCGATACATCTCACTCCTACCGGCTTCCCAACAAAATCCTGAGGACTCTCAACTTCCCTGATTAGTGACCTTTTGGGGACTGGCTGTTTAGCAGATTTCTGGTTTATAATTGCAGGTGATTAATGGGGGAGCAGGCAGTTGGCTCAGAAACATCCGTAATTGCTTCTTTAGGAAATCATGGCCAGGCGGGACAATGAGACATTACACCCTCACTGAAAGCTGAATCCAGGAAACTGATGCTCCTGCTGCAAAATTCATATTCTCTGAATGGATGTGGCAGCACCAGCTCCAGCATGAATTAGAGGAGGCACAGCGTAAGCTCTTTCCCACGCAGGCTGGAGCTGGAGCCT
>NW_010259745.1:101637-110216 GCF_000690775.1 Eurypyga helias
TGCGGTCAGCGAGAGCCTCAGGGCAGAGCGAACGCAGGTAACGGCCATAGGCGTGAGGGTGCATGTGCACACGCAGCCCTGTGCACGAGGATGCCCTCACAGCATGCCTCAGCCAGGGGTGCCCGTTTCCCCTGTCCACTGGAAACCAGTCCGTGCCTCTCCCCCTGCACGCTGCCGGCAGGGCATAGGCATGCTTTCGCTGTTAGACACCGGGGTTGTATTTCCCTCTTGTTTAGCAGCTCTGCAGCCCGTTGATCCCATCTTCCCCAAGGCACTGGAAGAATTATTATAGTCTCAAGCTAAGAAATAGCCCTTCACGCAGGGAGCCACGCAAAGGTGAGCCGTTTCTGGCAAATTCTCACAGTGCGCGTGCACGCACACAAGTCATTCTGCCTTATCCTGGATATCACTCCTGCGTGTTTTATTCATACAGCAAGAGTCAGGGGCTCGCAGAAATGGGGCAGTTCGAGCAAGATACCCACGGGGAGAGGATGCTGGCTCAGGGGACTGATGACGCCTGGTGCACCTCGAGCCATTCCCTTGCTGCCTCATCCCCCGCTGCGCACGGCAGGATTGAGAGGAAATTGGAGGTACAGCCGCTGTTAAAAATGATCCTTTGTGCATCAAATCAGTATTCCACAGGCTGCTCGAGATTCAATACATCAAAGGTTGAAGGATCATACAACCCTATTAGCTACAAACTTTAATTTCCCTTCGGGGCTGGTGTGTTACAATGCAACTACAGCAGCAATTACAACTTTTCCTTCACTGACAACTTGTTTAGATCAATAATGTCCTCAGCATCTTGAATCAAGATGGGCTCCATCAGCCGAACAAGCAAAACAGCCAGACCCCATGACTCCCTGTCATGGAATCTGCCACAAGGGCTGGGTGCCCCCAGCCCGTTCTGCCTGCACAGGCAAGCTGTTTTCCCATGCCACAGTAGCTGCCATCACCTGCAGGATTTTGCAAAGTTTGACCATCTCCCCCTCGTCCTAATTGAGCTGAAGCTTCCCAGGCTTTCTAAGTTCTCTTCATAAGGCTCCATCCCTTGCCAGTGCCAAAACCATACGGCTGTCTCTCTGGAGCTGGGGATGAGGAGCAAGGCTCCTCACTGCATGCAGATTGCTGTACCTGGGGACCGTGTCTCCCATCTCCATCGCTGATGCAGCAAAGTACAGCCTCTGGCCAGGGAGCTGCCTCTCCTCTGCCACGGCACAGCTTGGGCTGAGCTTCAGTTTCACCTCTCTCACACACAAAATGCTGCCACGTCATCCTCATGGAAGGAAGCGAAATTTGCAGCCTTACTCCCTGGATTTTGACAGAGCTGTGACACCCGCTGAGAGACTCAGGGTGGCCAGCGGAGATTTTTTTCTGATCAACATCTGTAGAATCAAACCTCCCCTGCTCCGCGCGAAGGGCATTGCTGGCAGCTGCAGCAGCCACAGTCCCATCTTGGGGTTGCTGACCCCTTTCCACACACCAGGGCTCGGCAGGGACCACAACCGGAGCTTGGGTATGATGCTGATGGCTGTCAGTGCACAACCATGTTTCCTTGTATTTAGAATATTGTCTGAGCTGCTATTTTCCCTGCCGTGGCACAGAGCCAGGGAGCACGGAGGAGGCGTAATAAATCTACCCGTTGAACTAGAGCTGACTTGGGAATTGAAAAGGAGAAAAATCCAACAGGAGTGAGTGTGGTCTCCAGCCCCGAGACAGATGGCTTGGTGGAGTCATAAAAAAAAAGTGGTACAGAACTTGTGGGCGGAACAGGACGCGGTAATTACGGTCCTTCAATGAGTAAGAGCAGAGCAGCTTCCAGCTATCACTTGCCAATCCCTAAGAAGGTTGGACACCTCTCTCTGACCGGGCGAGGATGGTGATTTAAGGCAGGCACTTAGGATTTTTTAATGCAGCAGATGGACTAAGATTTTTGCTGGCATGCTTCTGGGGGCCCATGTGCCAGCAAGGGTGAGGGGGCCGAGGATGGCTCCAGGTGTTGGAAGCTCCAGGTGAGAGCTGAAAAATGGCAGGCTCACACATAAAGTTTATAAAACAGCAGAGAGTAAAACATTTTGCAGAACATTAGAAGCCAGTGAGATGGCTGTGAAGGAATGAGTATGTGATGTATTGACTCCAAGTCCGTCGCCTCGGTACAGGCTATTCCTTCCAGCAGATAGGCTAGAATGGAGGTTAGGGAAACCTCGTCAAAACACAGTCAGGAGTTAAACATCTCATGTGCAAACACGTTACAGGCCTCTCTTCACTAACGCAAACAGCCTTGTTTGGGAAGAAATGGAATTTCATCTTAAAAAAGTTAACTAGGGTGGAAGTCACAAGCCCACGGGTTTGCAGAGGAGCAGAGACAAACATGCATGCACATATATAGACAAGCATAATAATAAAATTAATTACGCAGCTAGCTTTTTCACAGCAAAATTGATGTCTGCGTGTTCAGAGAATAACTAAGGCTTTTAACAAATTTATTAGTTTTTCCTAAATTGGGGCAGATGAAAGGCTGCAGGGAGAGGCTTTTTAAAGGAGCAGGCAGACACCTGCAAGTTGCACCGTCAAAGTGTCCCAGGTTATCATCTCCTCAAAGGAGCATCGAGCAGAGGCTCCAACGGGGCTTTGAGAGGCTCCTCACCCTCCTGATTATAGCTTGAACACACGAGGGAGAGATATGGCACTACTGACCTGGGACACGGAGACATCATGGACTTGGCCAAGGTCACAGGGAGACTCTGAGCCCAGCCAGAGGAGCGATGCTCCCCACGACGACACACCACTGCCTCGAGCACGAAACCACCAGCCCTCGCCCCTCCTGCCACCACTGCACCGGCTGCTGCTCCGTGCGGAGGCTCTCCGGAGCTGCAACCGCCGTGTGCCAGACACCGACTTCGTGACAAGTCTGCCCCGGGCAAACAGCAGCCCCGCGGTGTGAACGTTGATGCTTGCTGATGGAAATCGCCACCGCAAAGGTCAGCTTCGCCGCCAGAAGGCGTTTGCTCTTCAATAACAAGCTGGACTCGATGCAGGCGTGCTCGGGGAAACGTGCTGCGCAACGCGCCAGAACTTTCCTCCAGTTATAGCGTGGTGCTAACACTCTTAACTTGCTCATATTTAACACATATTTCAGCTGGCCCTGGAAGTGTTACTTTCAAAATCAGTGTCGCTGTATGAGGAACAGGCTCCCACCCTGTGAGGCTGGGGCACACACACCGTACGTGCACCGTGAGCATGCTGATTATCTCGCTGCTCAGCTTAAGCACCGTTTGCTTGATCAGGTAGCGGAAAAACTATCAGAAATTAAGTTAAGTAGCAATCTCACAGCTGCAAACCCCAAAACTTAGGGCATTTTCCCCCTCCCCAGGGCTGGTGGGCTGCAAGGACCACTGCCATGAGTGGTGGCACTGAGCTCCCACACCAGTCCTGCCTTCACCATCGCTGGGGGAGCGTTACCACCACGAGCGAAGTGTCAGGGTAAGACCCCAGGGAACAGGGCTTTTGTTTCTCTTGAATCCAAGAGTTGCATGTGTGTCTGGTTCTGCTTCAGCGGAGTGCAGAGCTGCTTTGCGATAAGTCTGTTGGCAAATCATTTCTAGGGCTCTTATTCAGTGAGGTACTTAAGCACATGATTAATTTGGTAGTCAATAGGAGTTCTCACAGGCTGAAACTTTAGGGATACACAAGACCTTGCAGAATCAAAGCTGCAGTAATGATTTACTAACAATTCTTTTTGGCCTTGTTGATATGGGATCTAAAAGACTGGATGTGTTTTTCATAAAACTGGAGTTTAAAAGGTTCTCTTTATTGACTTGCTGCTTTCTGGCAAAGTTCTTGCTTGCAATTATATTCCCTGAGGGTTTTCTTTTTAAGCGATGGCTGCATGCAGCACAATGCTGAAAGGAGTATGGCTTGGGGAGCTTTGAGTGTCTGCTAGGAAATTTCAGGCAGTTGTAGCTTCTCAAGTGATGGTCCCTTCTCTCAAAGTGTCAAGAGTGTTTTGCTGGATGTAAAGTGTTTGTCAGAGAATATCTGGTGCTTTCCTAGCTAAGATGAATTGTTTGCCAGCAGGTTCAGAAACAGATATGGAGAAGCCAAGTAAGCGTCAACGTGTAACCTGTGGGGAATTTGAACTTTTCCAGCATGGACCATAAGCCTCAGAGTTGCCGTGAATCATGCTGGTGGCAGCTGGGTGGATGAGCATGCTGAGGTTTTGGTATGGAACACCCACTCGAAGCCAGAGTTCATTCCTTGCTTTGGAAATGTACTGGGGATGGGACAAACACCACTCTGATATATAGTGCAGGATCAGGCAAGGATGGTGTGAGGTTCCCTGGAGTGAGGGTGGCAAAGGAAGACAAATGCGCGTTGCTTAGAGCCATTGAGAGAAAGCACCATCGAGCACCTGGACCTTGGCCAGGTATCTGCTTGCGATGGAAGTCCAAGGCTGGCGTCCAGCATCCTTTATGTTTCCAGACAGCTTGGCACATGCTTGCAGGGCCATTGCCTGGACACTGAGAAAGCTCATCAGCCTGACCTGTCAAGACTGCGCCGGGGCTGAAAAATGCACTCATCTCTGCACTCCAGCACGCTGATAATATTGACGTGTTAGGTGCTGATCCAACTGCAGTTGCTCCATAAGCACAGCTCGTGTGCGTAACGCTGTGCGTCCTTATCACACACCCCTGCTTAACCGCAGGGCAGTGATGTGCCTGATGTGCAGCCGCTGGGTTGGAGGACCTGGGGGGAATTCATTGGGGTTGTGTGTCACATCTGGGGAGGCGAGGACCTTCCCACCATCACCCTGGGGTGCACACGGGACACAGAGCCACCGAGCAGGTGCCTGCCACCAGCTGTGAAATGCTGAAGTTATCGACTTTGTAAAAGTTAAGGAAATAAAGTTTTACTACAGAGAATGACTCAGTTTTATAACGTCTATAAAAGCCTTTTAGGTGTTTGTGAGTGGTCTGCTAATCCTGCCTCCGCCTGGACCTGTAAATCCAATAAAAGGCTGTTGCTTCCAACTGGGTCACTGTGGCTTAATTACTAAAGTCCTCAGGTGCCAGTTCTCATGAATAAACAATTGTTTCATGGATAAAACAAATCAACATATTAAACACCCTTTATAGCTTAAAAAGTTCCAACCGTTATGCAAATCGACCTGTTAAATGAAGAATATTCCCAGGTAAAATAATTATGCAGAACAGTTTCCCCTCTGCATAAGGTGCCAAAAATTATCTCAGTGATGCCAATTATCTGCTTGTTAGCACTGACATTATCATAGTCATTACACAGAACTGGTGCAGTTTATGTAAGATCTACACTGTGTTCTATTGTCATTTTTTTCCTCTATTTACAACTCTGTATAATAAATGTCATTTTTCAAATGTTAAGGTATTTGGTATTTAATCTATCATTAAGGCTCTGAATATGTCTAGCCCCTAATAGGAAGACTGGTTTTAACACCCTGCGGTACTAAAAAAAAAAATAAAAAAGAGAAAAAAAATCTAATCACCTTAGGTGGGGAAGATGTGAGGAGCAGAAGAGTTTAGCTGTTGCAGGGGAGTAGTGGGGAGATGGCTGGGCAGCCCCAGCTCATCATCCCCTTCCGGGAGCTTTCCTAGCTTTTGCACTCTGAGCAACCCTTGCCCCCACTGCTGGCAACTCTCCTGCTCTAGTCTGCCCAGGGAGAGTCCTCTGAAATCACCATCACCCTGAACAGAGGAAGTGGGAAATCTTGGGCTCTCCAGAGCCAGGACCGGGGTGATCGACCCACCTTCCTCCTAACCCAGTGAATTTCAGGGGCTTTCCCAGCTGCTGCTCACACACTGGGAGCATGTACCCATGCTGTGCCCCCAAGCTGGAGATCCCCCGTAGTGGTCTGCTGGCTGGGCTCGTGGTTGGAACACACTGACAAAACAATGATGAATTTGGCTCTTGGCGTGGCCATCTGGAAGCTTCCAAGTGTATTTATGCATGCCCTTATGTACGGAAGAAATGCCTCCAATAACAAAGTTGTTAATCTTGAATAACTCTCTTTGGGCCACTCTTCGCTGTCATTTTCTTGTCAGGATCTTTCTTACCCATAATTCCTCCCTGCTGAGAGCTCTCTTTGTTTAATCTCTCTATAATTATTGGAGTGCCACACTTGGAAAGCTTTGAAATGGCATCTTGTATTGTATGGTTTGTGCTTTACTGTAGGATGCTCCTGAGTGGGACCTCGTGGATCCCTCCCGTGGGAAGCAGAGAGACAGGGGCAGCCCTGGTCCCACCACTGCAGCATGGCGTGGGGCAGAGGAACAGCCCTGGCCAAAACATCCAACAAGTGATTTGGGAGGGTCCTGAATTCTTCACTCAAACCTGCTCGTCGCTGGTGACATAAGAGGGAAAGCTGATTGTTTTTCCTTGAAAACAACGCTGCAGCTGCTCTTTGATTTTTGGCAGATTTCTCAATGACAAAACTAAAAGCAGGTTAAATTATCTTAAATGTGACAGTCACATTATTTATGTTAATTGTCACTCTTCTTGTTGAAAAACACCAGCCTGGAAGCGAGATGCTGAAGCCATATCCCAATCCAAGCTGCCGTGGTCCAGTTCCATCCCAGAGCCTCTCTGGGAAGGGGTGGGAGACTGGAAAAGGGGAGACCTTTCTGTTGTGACTTGAAGCAGGATGATCCCAGCAGGCTGCAGTCCTCCCTAGCCCTCAGAACACTGCAAGACCACAAAGGAGATGGGAAAGGCTGCTACGTGCACCACTAAGGTGAGTCCTTAAGTTTTATAGAGAAATAAATAAGCCCACCGACTTGATTCTCTAAGAGCTTTCAAAATGTGCTAAAAAACATCTCTTAATTATTCTGAAATTACTGATAACTGCCTCCACAACAGGTTATGAACCATCCTCTAATTATGTATTATAGCCACAGTATTTCTATGAATCATTAATTAATTATCCTCAGCTATCCAGCATGAAAAATTGATGTCTAGAGAAAACAAATGGAAATGGAGAAACTGAACACATTCATAAACAGACAAGAGAAAGAGTCCAAACAGGCACAGAACAGGCAGGGAGGGGGAGGGAGAGGAGACTGAGGGGAGGAAGGCAGCAGAGCAGCCAGGGAGGGGTCAGTGGGGAGAGAAGAGATGGAGAGATGCCCGTAAAATGCACAGAACAGAGAGCGATGCCCAGTAAACCTGGTGCGAGTAGAGCAGGCAATGCCCATCCTTTGCTGGGAACATGGCGCTGGCATGCCGGAGCGTGCCAAGTGGCAGAGCTGGAGCAAGAGCGGTCCTGCAGCAGGATTGTTAACCCTGCAGCAATTAAAATACCTGTTATTAAAGAAAAAAAAAAAAAGTAATTACACTCTAATTACTTTGACACAAGACATTAAGCAGATTGTGATCAAAGTGAGATAAACAGTAACTTCAAAGCAATATTACTCTGGAAGGACATTTACATGCAACCAGAAAATGGAGTCCTGCCTGGAGGGGCTTCACAAGTCACTCCAGTTTTTCTCCAGCTGTGTGTGGCAGAGCTGGGCCAGGGGCAACGTGGCCACCCGTGGGAATTGGCTTCTGCAGCAAAGCCTGGCCAGAGCCCGGGCACTGCATGGCCTGTGCCGGCTGCTCCCCGGCTCACCACGGTCCCCACTGACCTGTGCCCCCCAGTCCATCCCCATGCAATTTGCTCCGATTCCCCTCCGGATGCGTAGGGTCCTGTGGGCTCCGGCTGTGGAAGGGCTGGACAGGGTGATGGGCTTCCCCACTGCCTGCAGCACCCCTGTGCTCCCCACCACCATGGCAACGACTCAGCCATCTCCCTCCAACACCCATTTTCCAGGTCCTGATCCCTGCCTGCCCATCACCTGCCTGAGTGGGCAGCCCACGGGGGGACCACACCTTGCTCCCTGCCACCTCTCTTTCTCACAGGAGGTGTGAAGGGAGGGGCAGGGTTTCCAGAGCCTGTTGTGACAAACAGGAATGGGAAAATCAAGAAGAAATAGAAAAAAACAGAGAGAGACTTCTTCTGATGGGGAGCATGTACTCAACAGACCATTCCATCCAGGGAAAACAGAAATAAAACTGAGGGCAGTGAGGGTGCTGGGGCATCACTGAGGTGGGAGGCTGCAGGGAATAATGGACATAACAGGAATGTTTGAGTCTAGATCAGTCTGGAGACATGAGAAGGTCCTCTGGCCCCTGACGGGCATCACTCGCTGTCCCCTGGTGAGATCCATCTGTGGACAGAAACCTCCGAGAAGCCAAAGAAATATCCCCGGGAAAGACAGAGCTAGCATAGGGCAGGCTGGAGAGCAAACAGCGCTTCCAACTGCAGGGATGGGCAGGAGCATCATCCCACCAAACAGCGGCTGCTGACTGTTAGGGCTGGTCTGTGCTGTTTGTGGTTTCAGCACAGAAAATACTCCAGAAAACAAGCTGGTCCTGGTTCAGGCAGGGATGGGAAGGACTGTGGGCAGGCAGAGAGTCTGGCTGCATCCTGGGAGGGCTGGGCACTGCTACCACTGCAAAACACAACAGGAGCCACACTGGAGAGTGACGATCCACAGCAGGACTTA
>NW_010259745.1:110247-114839 GCF_000690775.1 Eurypyga helias
GGTGATACCACAGAGCTAGCGAGTAACGAGTGAGCTGCACACACTAATGGTGAAAAATGGGATATAATCAACTCCAGGCCAGTGAGCCTGACCTCAAAAATGAGCCCCTCTGTCAAACAGCAGCCGTGACCATCCAGCCCCTCGCTGGGCACAGGCAGTTTCTGGTGAGATGATGCCAGGGTTCAGATGGACGCGGCAGGGCTTGGGATAAATGGATAAAACAGCTAAGCCAAAATAAATCCTCCATAATCTGCCACTGAGATGCTACAGACCCTTCAGTCCCTGCCTGGAAATCGCATGTGCAGCTCTTGGCAACAGCACATTGCCTGTGTTACACCCGCAGACATGCCAGCCCGAGAACAGGGGTGAGCTCCCGCCTGCCTCCTCCTTCACTCGAAAGGGCTAGCAGGGTACAGCTTATCCCTGAAATTCCAGTGATCACGGGTATTTATTGATTAAAACCAGAGAGGAGGAATCACGTCAGTCATAGAGCCCTTCACCTTTCCAGAGTGAGTGGGTAAGGCTGGGTGGCAACGCTCATGTGACAGGACCCACCCTGGGGCAGGAGGGGGAGGATGGCACTGCTGGCCTAAGGACAGTGGCCTCCCAGGGTGCCCCAACTGGCATTTGGAGGTGGCACCGCATGGATTGTATTTGTACCACATCAGGCTGGGACGGGATCCAGGCAAGGGCTTTGCCACAGGGAGCAGCTGGAGAAGCAGCTGGTTTCACTCCCAAGTCGGTCCATCTTGATGGATCTTGCCTTTGGCACACTCGTTCTTCCATCTCACCAACATGACGCTGGTGATGATGATGCCACGGTGTCCGTCTCCCCAACTGTCAAACGGAGGAGGGATGGCAGTAGCTCACCTCCCCGCCGGCACTGCCAGGCTGCGGGAAGCCAGCAGCCTGCTCCTGGGAGAGGGGATTGGCGCTGAGCCCCAGCCCCCAGCAGCCCGCTTCCCATGGAGTCTTCACAAGGCTCTTGTTTTTATTACCTTGCCTTTGGTCTTTGAGAAAGGAATAACATGTACCTTCAGAAGTGTCCCCTTACAAAGTAGGGAGTGCTCAGGAATATAAAAACCTATGAAGTCTAAAAGCCTTGAGATTATTCTGCCATTAAAGCTTTGATACAAAGAAAAGTCTGATGGAAATGTCAAAATATTTGATATTTTACAGCAAAAAGAAAACAGCTCGACTAATGGAAACTCCGCTTCCTTGTGCCTCGGCGCCACTTGTTTGATCATTGAAGGGCAAGAAAATAAATGTTTCCTTGTAGCCATGGATTTCAAATTCCAATGTAAAAATCCAAGCAAATATACCCTGACCCAGGGAGGGGGAAGTTTAACCCTGCGTTGTCCGTACCGATGGTGCTAAGGCCACAGGGTGGCCCTGATGTCCCTGTCGCTGTCTGCAGCACAGTATTACTGCTGGAGGTGGGCAGCGTGGATGGGCATCTTGCTGCTGCTGCATGGTGGCCCTGGATGGGCACAGTGGCCTCCACAGTGTCAGGATGCACAACTTAAAATCCTGGATACCACCATCAAAGGATGCTGCTGAAGCAAACAGCGCTGGAGCGGAGTGGGCTGCGGTGGCAAGCGACATGGTGCAACAGACAGATGGACGGACAGGCTGGGTGACTGGATGGTGGAGCACATCCCCACACCTCCTCCTGCCCCGGCCCTGATGACAGCCTGCCTGCCTTTTTATGAAACAGTATTTTATTAAATAAACAAACTGGAGCAATTCCAACAGATTTACGAACACTTCCTCTCACTCCTTCGACCCACTGCAGATTTATGGTTCTGCATTAACCTCATGAGCACTCATAAAGTTTACTAAGATAATGTTGGCAGGAGGGAGAAGGAATTTTTATGGGTAAGTAATAATTACAAAATGCAGAAGTAGTCAGGGAATCTGTTTATTGGTCGTGAGTGCTTGGTCAACAGTTACACCGTATGCCTCATCCCTGCTTTATGGAACACTTGCTGACATGTCTCCTTCTCAGATCAATTATTCTCCCTTGTTTTCCCTTGTTTTCCCCTCTCTAAAACAGATTCTCTGCCTGTTCCAGCAGAATACAGCATGCTTTAACCAGTTAGTAATGCAACACGCCCGCCTCTGCGTGATGCTGCACCGGGCACAGGGAGGGAAGGTGCATGCGTGGGGAGGTCTGGGTTCTCTTCCTGTGGCACGGGTTGGGGTTTGGGTGCTCCCAGGGTGACTGCAGAGCCACACTGGGTGCTTCTTGCTGTGGGGCCCTGCGAGCATTGCAGACACCCCCTCTGCCCAGTGGAGCTGACTGCCCAGTGCCTGTGCCATGCAAAACAGCAGCTGGAGCTGCTGCAAGAGAAGAGACCTGACAAGTGACCACGGCTGGAGCTGCTGCAGGGACCGAGCAGAGTGGGACAGTGCAGTTCTACCTAGGTGCCCTGCTCAGCGATGTCCTATGGGTGGGCAGCACCTGGCAAACGCAGACTGCAGTGATGAAGGTGCTGCCAGTGCATCTCCCCCAGCCCAGGGCATCCCCACGCATGACAGAGGGTAGGGGGTCCCAGGGAGCCCCCTCTCACCTTGCACTGGCTGGGCAGGCTCCACACGGGCAGGGAGATCTCAGCCACCCAAGAGCCAGGTCTGCAATGAGCGGTTGTCAATTAGGTGACAGGATTTTTAAGGCCCCCCTCCCTGAGCAGAACAGGTCACTGGCACATCCCAAATCCCCCTTCGCTGTGACTTCCTATGATTTGAAACTCAAACAAGGCAGCATGAATAATGTAATGCGCTCCTTCTTCTCTTCTTGCCTTCAAATCCTCAGAGGATGAGTGAAGCTTCTTGTCTGCCTCATTAGTGGCTGTTCAGCCATTTGATTTCAGTAACAATGAGCGTGCTCACCAGAATTTTCATACCTATTTGCGTCATGAAGTCAACACTGAATTTTTTGAATTCACATAAAAATTTAATGGCGTAATCTGCATACGTCTATATCGCAGCGAAGGCTCCTCTCCCCTCTCCTCTTTGCAAAAGGACAAGGACCAGGAGAGCACTGCTACACCATCAAAGGACCCATCATCGATAAGGAACGATGGCAGGGGGCTGCCGTGCAGGAGCCACATGATGCAGGGTCCTTTGGGCAGCATGGCCGGAGATGGCGTAAGGGCAGTGAGTCCCCCGGGGACAGGACCCGTCACGGTGGGATTGGGATGTAGCACACCATGGACCAGGGAAACAGGAGTTTCCATCCTTGCAGGGCACGGGGTTTTGGCCGTGGTTATGGTGTATTTGGCTGTTGGAGTGCAGGCAAAATCCTGTGTTAGCATCTGGGGTTGTACTCACTCCGGATGTGCTTTCCCTCCCCTGGAGTCTCCTTTTGGAGAGCACATGCCTTGCCCCGGGCTTCAGCTTCTACCTGCGGAAGGGGCTGAGATGTCTCCCTCTTCAAATAAAATAACAGCTATTTAAATTCATAATATGTGTAATATATTTGTAATGACCGTCGAGGCTGGATCTGCCACAGGCACCCCGGAAAATAATTCCCAGCATTAAGGGACAAGTAGGTGAGAACTGAATGGGAAGCCCTAAGTCAGGAGAGACTTGATTGGAGACTGGACAAATAATGACAACTACTGTAGAGAAAAGAGGAAGAACAAAAAGGCTTCTAGCAATGACTCACAGCAAGACTTTGCCCAAATAAAATCTTCTATGGGAAATATACTGTGGGAAAAAATCAAAATTATACTGGCATGCAATATTAAACGTTGAAATTCAGCAGAAGTTTGCAGTTTCAGCCCAGAAATGTTGAAACACTTTGCACTGATCACAGTGATTCATTCCCTCAGGTAAAGTCACAACACTACCACATGCGCACAGTAGTGTAAAAGATAAATGATAACACCGATGTAATGCAATACAATGTTTTGGTAATACCGTGCTTTTGCATGAATCACTTCCAAGTTTTCCTATATAAAATGTCACGTTGCTACAAAATATTCCAGTTGCAATAAAGCTGAGTTTGCCCTGGCCGTCTCCTCCCCGCCGCACCGGTGCCCGGTCAATGGGGTCCTGCATGAGTCCTGCACCCTTCCCAGGGTGCTGAGTGGGGTTTGGTACCCACCTGCACTCACACAGGTACGATGAACCCGCTTCATTTGGTCCTGCTTTTCCAGAGTTTCTCAGGAAATTTAATTAGAATTAATTTAAGGTGTGAATTTGCAGTGGATTAGCTAAACCTCATTAAATGCCCTCCTGCAGGGAAAATTTTATTTAGAATTAAAGTGCTCATAAGTTGAACTAAACCTAATTAACAGGATTTCCATTTTCAGTGAGTGTCCACAGGTGAGTTTAATGTGAGTTAAATAAGCCACTTTCCGTTTGCACTGCAAACGGATTGTTGTTCAGGGCATCCACATCTTGGCAAAACCTGGGAGCTAAGCTTTGCGGGTCAAGGCAGTGTTATCAAATCGACATTAATTTATACATCTACCACACAAAACACACGGCACAAGGCACATATGATTCTTCTCAGGAATACAAATTGTCTGGGCCAAATCTGTGCCTTTTTGGTGCTGCCCTTGAAGGGACGGGAAGGTCCTGCA
>NW_010259745.1:114870-115209 GCF_000690775.1 Eurypyga helias
CGGTGGTGCCCGCCGCTGCTGGGATGTCTGCGGAGTGATTCGCCTGAAACAGTCTCTGCGGCTTGCGAGAGCATCCCGGGCTCATCCTGCCAGGTGTAGAACAGAGATCAGCACTGCCTGCTGTCGGAGCTAAAGGATTATCTGCGGGTGATGAATGGCGCGAGACTGATAACAAACCTGCAATTCAATCAGTGCCTTCTGATGGTATCGCAGATGGAGGAGCAGAGACAGTGCAGCTTGAGAGATGGTCAGAACAACGCACTAGTGCAGCTTTTGCAATCACTTGTCTTTGTCTTCTTATCTGGTTTTATTTGATTTTATTTTATTTTACTTTATTTT
>NW_010259746.1:0-1834 GCF_000690775.1 Eurypyga helias
CTTTCCTCCCCCGCCTCCCCCTCCCTGCGACGTGCTCCAGGCACCTGCCTGCTGCCAAAACCATTGAGAAATTCGGCGCTGATTTGTAATGCGTGAAGGTAATCCGCCGCTGGAACAAACCGCCGCACCAAGTCACGGGCTAGCCTTGGCTATCTGCTAACGAACACAGGGCTGGGATGCCTAAAAGCTGCGGAGAGAGCTGGGGCTGTGGATAGCCGGCATGCAGATCCTGAAGGGAGAGCTCTGGCTGCTGTTGGCTGCAGCCATGAAACTTCCCAGGGTCCTAGACTAAACAACCCCCACCAACTCGCTCCTGGGCTCGGGGGGTCTCGTCGACTCAGCCCAGCTTCCCCAGGCGAGGTACCGTTCAGCATCCCGTGATGGGGCTCACGGGTTCGAGCTGAAGGCTCCTGAACTCACACAAGCCTCGGGTAAGGAGGTTTTCCCAGCACTCCAGGAAGCATCTTAAATCCTGTGGATAAATGTGCCAAATATGGAGCGACGTGGGGACAAAAGCACCGCTAAGAAAGCTTCAGAAGGACACAAGGTCCTTCATAAAATCACCTTTCCCTGTTGGAAAGGCACACATGGAGGAAACGCTGCTGCTGCTCCAGCTCTGGAGGCGAGTGCAGGACCTCTGGGGCTTGCCTGGTGCCTGAAGGATGTGGGAGCTAATGGGAGAACTGGGGGGCTGGTGCTGGCCTGCAGCATGGGAGGCTGCAGAGCTCTCTGCCCCGGAGCTGAGGAAGAGGGCTATGTTTTAAAGTCAAAAACCCTTGGGATGGGAAGCCCTGCTCCCAGCTCTCCCTTCCCTGTCGGTACAGCCAAAGGTGGTTGGTGTGAGGGGACATGCTGGCCCTGTGGAATGACAGAGGAGCCCCAAGGGCTTCCAGCTCATCTGTAAAACCTCCTCATCCCTTCCCTCCCTCGCTCCTCCCCGTGCTCTCACGATGGGTTTACAACCTCCGCCGCAAACCCATCTTCAGCTCATCCTGGCCGGGCTCCAGGCTGCACGGGAGCCCTGGCGGGGGTCAGCCTTGCCAGCTGCCATGGATCCCCTCCCTCCGCCGTGAAGACAGCAGCCTGCCGGACACGGGTCTCTCCCAACACCTTGCCCTCTCCCCTGTCCCATCTCAGCCCCCATGTCTTCACTTGCCTCTTGGAGGGACGTGCTGCAGCACTGCCTTCCTGCTCCCGCCGATACTGGCCTCCGTCCAGTGGGGCGAAGACCCCGGTCGCTTGCAGTTGATTGTTATATCCTTCTTGGACCAGGGGACCAGCATCAGCCTCCCTTGCTTCCAGCTCCTCAGTAACATCCAAATCCTCTTGCTTGTAGCTTCACAGCTGCCCAACGTCTCCATCATCCACACCCCAGCCTGCCCGGCTCACGGCATCCGCAGCACACCCAGCTGCTGGCAGTGCCTCCTGTCGCCCATGGGGACACACAGGCTATTCCCAGACAAAGGTTTTCCTCTTCAGGGGCCTTTTCTGGTGTTCCCTGCCCCGCAGCAGCCCCCGCAACCACTCCACCAGCCCCTTGCTCCTGCAACGGCAGCATTGGCAGGGGTGAGCCCCGTGCCCAGGGGCACCCCAGCACCCCACGAGCCTGGCATGCTCCTGGCCCAAAAGCACCCAGCTGGGCTCTGACCTTATGAATGACATCCCCTGTGCCAAGGGACAGGGCGGAAAGAGCCGAGGGGCGCGGGTAAGGGCAGAGCAGGGACAAACACACGCCCTTGCCTGGGTACTGGTGCCAGGGTGCTCGGCTGCTGTGATTCCCACAGGACAGCGCCCTCCCTGGGGAAGACACTGAATTTGGCAGAACACCTCACCC
>NW_010259746.1:1844-2131 GCF_000690775.1 Eurypyga helias
GCAATTAGACCTTTTCCACAACACTCGGTCCCCCTTTGCTGGTCTCTCTGATGTCTCAGTGATGAAAGGCGAGATGAGACCCAGAGGGAGGGACCCCCCGTAAGCGAGAGGGAGTTCACAGACAGCACCGCAGCTCCCGCTTCCCCTCCTTCGCCCCCAGCCCCGCTGCGCATCGTGCGGCTCTTGGCTTGCAGCGGGGCCCCAAACCAGAGAAACACTCGTTTTTTTGTCGGGGCTGGTCTCCTCATGTTTATTTCCCTTTGCTGCACGAGCAATTTCCCCTTCCC
>NW_010259746.1:2229-17626 GCF_000690775.1 Eurypyga helias
ATCTCACCCGCCGGCGTGCAGCACGCCGCTGCGCCTGCAGGAAACATATGTCACCGGTTAAACAGATCGTGAAAGCTTCAATCGCTTCCTTATGGTGGAGCTGGGCTGAATTCGTACCAACAGCCAGCGTCTCCTGCATCCTTTCCCATGAGCGGGACCGGCCTTCGCCCCCGCGGGGTGCTCCCCTCACCCGAAGGAGATGGGGCAGCCCCACAGGGAGCTGTGAAACGCCACCCAGAAAGACAAACTGGTTCTTGTCAGCACCTTGTCACCTCCCCGAGGTGCTCCTCTCTGCCTGCAAACCTGCCTTGCGAGAGGTGCGGGGACAGAGGAAGCCTTCCCCAAAAGCACGCTCCATCCCCAGACTCCCTCCAGCAAATAATGCCCAGAGCGTAGTTCTTGGCTGCCGCTGCTGGGGCACCCCGTGTCTGCTGGCAGCACACGGGCAGAGCCCAGTGACAGCCTCGCTTGTCCCCCGCCTCTTACTGTCCCCTGGGGCAGCCTCACAGGAGTTTGGTGCGTTCTGTGGGCTGTGCATGGAGGAAGGGACCCCCCCATCCCACCCGGCCCCATATCTGTCTGTCCCCAAGGAGTTGCATGCAAAGCTTTCTTGGGGTGTCTCCTGGGGATCATCTCCTGCAGCAATCTGCTCCGGAGGGACATTAATCACACAGTCTCTCCTGCTCCTCTGGTGGTGTTACGACAGCTCCCAGTGCCAATAAAGCAGGTGCCATGGCTGGACCCACCCCATTCCCAACTCCATCCCCGGGAGAAGGGGTCCAGGACTGCCTGGCCACGGTGCCTGCCCAGGTGGGTCCCTCCTCCCACAGACGTGGGTAGGTGTTGGTGAGACAATGCATCATCGCAGCGTCTCCGCCGTAACACTCAGCTTTCTCCCGTGGGCTGGAAGTTGCTTTTTTTGGAAGAGAGGCAAGCAGAAAAGCTCACATGGGCTTTGGCGATGAGACTGGCAGCTGCTCTCCTCTGAGCTTGGCTGCAGGGAGAAGCCAGCAGGCCAGGCCAGCCTGGCTGTGGTGGCCATCGCCATGGCAGAACGCGTGCCAAAGAGCTCGCCCAGCTTCCCTGTTGCTACCCTGCCTTGCCCAGTGTTGCCCTGGCTCTCACTGCCTTCCCAGAGCACCGCTCCACCAGGACGGAGGGGAGCACTTGACAATAACATCTTCCTTATGTGCCTGAAACAACAGTCAACACCCCAGACCTTTCCTGGGATTGCATTTCAGCAAAATCCCCGCACCCTCACAAAAAGGCAGAGCAAGACAACAGTGTTATTTCGGCAAATGCCAACACCACCCGAAATCCCTGCCTGCTCCAGGCACTGGAAACGAGGGCAGGTAGGCTGGTGCCACGTCTGCGTGGCTCCCACCTCACAAATTCTGATGAGTGAGATGTCACCTGTCACAGCCAGCTTGCTTGGGATGGTTCTCCTACCTCCCTGCTCAGAAGCGGCATCACTCCCAGTGCCATGCTGCCGAGAGCGGTGCCCACTCGTCGGCTCCGGTTGCTCTCTGCAGGACCTTGTCTGTTCTGCAATGTGGCTCTCCCTCCATCTCTCCTCTGCACAGCCCTTTTCCTTCCCTTCTTCCCCACGGCAGCCAGCTAGGTCATCCCTTCTCCTTGCGAAGGATGAGGACCAAATCCCTACCTGGTCTCGTGGGCAGGATCCACCCGGGTGCCGCTGTCCCAGGACCGTGTGCTGCGTTAGCAGCCCAGGTTCTGTGGGTATTGACAAATCCCATCCCAGCCGGAGCGGTGCCTCCTGCCAGCTCATTAACAAAGGGAGTAAATAACAGAAACCTCCCTACCCAGCCCTGCAAGGTGCCTCCGGGATGGTCCTCTCACTCGGCTGCATCTAACGCACACGGCAGCGAGCCGGTCCCCTCGTTCAGCCTCGTGTGAACGATGGGAACCACCACGGCTCTGCACATCCTGCGCCCGCCCTAGGCAAGAGGCAGGGCAGCTGCACACCCATCCTGGACCCCCAGAATCCTCAGGGTGGGGTTTGCCTCCCGCCCACACCCGCTGCTTTTGCTGCCAGCGGAGCGAGCGCTGCAGAAGCCATGTCCCCAGAGCAGCCACCTTCCCCAGCAGGAAGGGCTTGGCACAACGTCACGCGGAGGCACAAGGTGGTTCACGCGGCCGGTTCCTGCTGCCTTGATTGGTGTTCCCAAGGAACACACTTTCACTCCGGTTCACCTACTCTCTTTTATTCCCAGCACCCGGGAGTGATTTCCCTGCCACGGCACCTCTCACCTATCAGGGTTGAATGCCTGGCTCCACAGGTAGTTTGTAGGAATCACAAATTAAACCAGTTTTAAGGGGAAAAGGAGGTGCAGACTCACTGCCCATACACACGTCGTTACGTGCCCTATGACCTGCTCGAACCGTGTGGCTGTAAACAGGTCCCATCGCTGGCCCCCAGCCTGTATTCTCTGTAACCCTTATCCGGTCAGACCCTCCGTCCCTCCCCATCCACCCACAGCTCCAGGACCTGGAATTTACCAACACTTAAAAATATTTTACGCATCCCTGTAAAATCACACACATTTAAAGCCAGTTAAGGCCTGAATTATGTTTTAAGATGTTGTCCAATTTGTAAGCATCATAAAAACCTGAAATAAGTTATCTTAGAAGTAACCACAGGGAAATTACAGTCCCGACTCGCAGCTGAGGAAGCCGTGACCCAGGTGCACGAGCAAACAGCTCCCCCCATGACTAATGCAGTCAGCAAGTGGGAGGGCTGCTGGGGCTTTCGAGGGCTGTATTTTAGCCATTGAATTTGCCGTAACCCCAGGCAGCTTTAGAGCCGTCGTTACGTAGCTCACTCCCTGCCACGAGAGCTTGATTTTCTCCAGGCACACGCTTGTCACTGGCACGACCAGAGCCAAGTCGCACTGTGCTGGGGGTTCCCATGGGTGCTGGGTGCTGCCAGAGAGCAACAGTGAGGGATGAGGAGCCTGAGGAGGTGGGTGCCAAGACCCTCTGCTACCCTGGACCTGTTTTGGGAGCATAGGGGAGAGCAGAGACAGGACTTTTTCCTTAAAGTATTACCCAGTCAGCCACGAAGAGGGGGATCCTGCTCACATAAATCAGTTCTGCTGAGCCGTAGCAGGGCTCAGTCTCATGCTTTGCATTTTATCAGTGGAGACAAGGGTGGTGAAGGAAGATGCAGACCCTCAGCAGCACCAAGCACCAGCCAGCAAGCAGGGTGACTGCCACCGCCAATTCATCTCTGCAAGGGACCACCACGCTCTGCCACATGACCATTTTCTCCATCTTGCTTCATTTCCAGCAAGGAGAACCTGCTATGTTTCGATTTTTTTCTCTGAAGTCCCCTTGCTTTCACTATCAGCTTCCAGGGAGGGCGAGCCACCCTGGAGCAGGATGTGCCAGCCCTCCTCTGCACAGAAGGACTACGCTAGGCTCCCGGCCACCCCGAGGTCCTCCTGCAGCACGCCTGGGCTATCGGCTTTCCACCACCTCCATGCCAACTTTGAATATCATGGAGGTGCATGAAAGGTGGGTCATGAAATTAAACCACCTGAAGAAAGGCGTGGAGCAGGACCTGTGCCCGTGAGCAAGCCAGGCCTGGCACAGTGGGTGCAGCCGGCCGCCTTCCCCGCGTTTCGCACTCCCCATCTGTCTCCAATGCAAGGCAGGAGCCCAGCATGGAAACCCGCTGATTCTTTCCAGAGCTGCAAAACGAAGCTTTTTCATCCTAAGGATGCGGGCTGCTCTGCATGCTGCCCTCCTGCCTCCCTAAACTCCGTCCAGATTTCACGCCGAGCCTTCAAAGGGAAGGAGCCAGAGCAGCATCCCCGGCAGACAGCACCGTGGGGACCAGCCAGCTGAGCCACCCGGGGGGACACTGGTCCCCAGGGTAGGGTGGCAGGTTCCCATGGCAGAAAGGTGTGAACGGCGGCCGACGGAGCAGGCTGTGGCTCAGCCACTGGCAGGGAATCAGAGAGCCCAGGTCTGCTTTGCTGCCAGGTTATCAGTGGATCCATCAAGCGATGCCTGCGAGAAGCCAAATCTATCAGCTCTCCCATATGGATGCCATCCACGCTGAGCCATTTCCTGCCTAATCGGTATCAGCCCTGCTCCTCCCTCCCCAGAATCGCTCTTTACAGCCTGCTGCAACTCTACAAATATTTTTACAACAGGTAAAAAAAGGCACTGAACGCACCCCCCCACACCCAAACTTCCCCCAGGGCACTTGCTGTGCACCATCACGGCACCAACTGGGATGCAGGTGGGGGAAGACATCCTTGGGGTCTAACTTTACTTTGCTCTCTGAATTTTTCCCATGGCTCTGAAAACATCCCGGAGGGTGCCAAAGGCCTTGCAGGTATCCAGGAACAGGGACACAGGTGACATGGGCTGGACGAGACCTCCCCAGGTGTCAGGGCAGAGCCCTGGCTGGGGTGTGCCCTATTTACCGGCGGAGAGTTTACCTTGTGAAGGTTTCTGTGCCTGATAGCCTGGGATTATTTTGGCTTTCATGTGGTCTCTAATGAAAGGGAGTCTGGAGCAGATGCAGATTTGAAAGAAAAGAGGAGGAGGAAATTTCTTAGCATAGGGTTTCGGTTCCCCTGCCTATAAACAGTGCTGACAGCGAGAGGCGGTGGTGATAAACACCGAGATAAGAGCCCAGCTAGACAGGTAATTTGGCACAAAAGGGTTGTCTGGGGAAGCTTAGGCAGAAGTCGCCACACACTGTTTAAAAAACACAAAACCTCAAGCTCTGGCCAGGGTGGGTGGCTGCACTGGGTGATTCCCCGGCTGCTTGGGCACCCCGGCAGGAGGGGGTTTTACACCATTATTAACCATGGTTGGTTTTCCTGCCTGGCCACTGCCGGAGGTCCCAGCAGAGGGGCTGGGCATTCCCCTCCACCACCCCAAAACCATCTCGTTTCCACATCCAATGAGCTGTCACGCGTTCTAAAACGTCTTCACCAGCGTGTGCTATTCAGGGAAATCATTCTTCCTGTTTAAAGATTCATGGATTTTGGTGTTGGAGGGAAAACAGAGGTTTTTCCCTTCCTCATGGTCAGAAATCACCACAGGGCAGGGTCGCTTCTGATAACGATAAATAGCATCCCGGCCCTGGGATCATCTCACCAGCAGTACCGTTCCCAGGGTCCCGGGTAAAGGGAGCGTAAATCCTAAAGCCTTGAATAGAGAGTGTAAATGTTTTAAAGCAGGAGCAGCACGTATAAATTGCTCAGAACTTTATAAAAGCCGCAGAAATACAGCCCCGCCGCACAACCGGCGTAAACCTTACACAACCGCCCGGATGATTCACGGGAGCGAAGCTGCATGAATCACACGGCAGCGAGCGAAACAGGTTTCCACCCCGTACCTTTAATGCAGAGACAGCCCAGCTTCGGCCGGGATCTTATCAGCCCCATCCTCCTCCTTCGCACTGGTGCGTGACGCGACTTGCTGGCCTCTCTGGGAAGAGCTGGGGCAGGCAAAGGCATGGCAGAAGAGCCGAGGAGGGTTTCTTTTAATCCTGGTGCCTAGCAGGGACAGCAGAGAGATGCCTATTATTTTCAGGTGATAACAATGAAGTATTTCTACAAAGAGCAATGCCAAAGGAGCAGAGATTGTTCAAGTCCGCCCAGCACAAAGCTTATGGAGTTGAAAGGGAAGCACCCAAAGGCTCCGACGGCTCTCACTCGCCGAGTGACCCGGCAGCTAACAAAAGAGCCGGCGAGGGAAATAGCCTGCTCTCCGGCAGGCAGAGACACACGTCTCTTTTAAAGGCTGCGAGAATTGAATCGGTGGTTAGAGATGAAGGTGCTCATAAGAAACTGAATTTTAAAACCTGTAAATTAACTGAGTAAGAGGGGAGCGAGCTGTCCCGGCTTCCTGAAAGGAAGTTCATGCCTCTAATCTGCTAGGATGCTTTCTCCCATCGTCAGGAGGGCAAAGTAAGGAGAACTACTTGACATAATGTGTTTGGGGCTTCAAAGCCCTTTGACAGGGTCCCCTATGAGAGGCTATTACGGGAATTAAACGTTCGCAAAGCAAATGGAAAAAAAACACTCTAACGATCGGAAACAAAGAGGCAAAACAGCGTATATTAACGAGGGCTCCCTTCCAGAGAGCTGCGGTACGCACGGGGAGGGTCCCCAAGTTTTTGCCTTAATACTGGTGGTTAAAGAGATGCCTTAATGATCGGGAAAAGGAGAATGAAAAATGTCATAAGAAAAATCTGGCGGAGGACCCAAATTGCACGGAGCATTCGGAACAAGAGAAGACTACGGGGAACTTCAAAAGGCTCGAAGAGAGCTTGATGGATGGGCCAGTCAATGGCGGATGAAATCCAAAGTAGACAAATGCGTAGTCATGCACGCTGCGAGGAACAGGCCCCACTAATTCAAACAAAATGTTAAAACGCAGGAGGAGTGGGAGAGATAACAGGGGAATCGCTCTGGTGCCAACACCTCCGTCAATAGCACCCCCTCACCGAGGGTGCTGTGCGCAGCCCTGGCTGCTTCTCCTCGGATAACAGCACTTTTAAGCCCAGCTTGGCCCTGGGAGGTGCCCAGGGGTTGCACAGACCCTGGGGGAAGGCCCTGCCCATTGTCAGGCACCGGGATCAACACAGATGGAGAAGGTCATCAATGGCTGAGACCAAGCATCTCCTCCAGCAGGACCTGCCGAGCAAGAGCCTCATGCTGGGACCTGGGATCGCCCTCAGAGGGACCCTCCCCATCGCGCAGAAGAGCCTGCTGAGAAGTGTTTATCCAGCCAAATAACCTCCTGACAGAAAGGTAAGGTGAATCCCTACGCTACCCTCCCGAGGGATCAGTCGTCCCAGAGGACTACCACTCTGAAACAGCCCAGGAAGGTGGGAAGTCCCATGCGGAGCCCAGGTCCGACAGGATCAGCCGGTCTAGTGAGGTCCATGAGGTGCCTGACCCTGATGCCATCTCTCCTGAGACAGGGCAAGCTGCTTGTTTGCTCAGCTGGGGATGGCCCCAGCTCCCCTCTTCACCACGCTCCTCCCCACTGCTGCCAAAACTAGCCCAGAGGAGCCAGGGCTGGACTTTGTCAGCATTAACAGGTTCCATCAGCGGGCGCTTGGAAGCGATAAACACCTACGGTGCCTCTGAAACAGATGCAGACGTCAAGGGGTGGTCACTGGGAGGTGCAGGTGCATGGCTGGGCAGGGGGTGCCCCCAGGGATTGGGAGAGGGGGCAGATGCTAGCAAGGTCCCAACACAGCACCCTGGCTTAGGCTCCTTTGGCACGGCTTCAGTCGGGGCTTTGCTTTGAAAGCTGGGCAGCCCAGCCCCAGCCCCGGCTTTGGGGAGCTCCCCATCGCAGGTCGGGGGGTCAGCCCTAAAGCTAAATGCTGCCAGGCAACCTGGGGTGAGCAGGGACCTTGCGAGGAACAGATGGGGAAGACCCGGTGGAAACGGTGCTGAGGAGGCAACGCACATACAGGGAAGGGAGCACTCATCCCCGCAGAGGAAAGCAAACCAAGATGCCCAGAGAGCCCCAACAGGTTTCTCCCGGCCATTCACAGCTTTGTCAATGGCTACTTTTCCGCAAATAAATTCAAATATTTATTCCCAGCAAGTGGCTGGCAGGAGGTAGAGGAAGGAAAGACACTTATTGAATAATTGCACAACCCTCAAGAAAAGCCATAAATTACCCAGCCCTATCTGTCACTATAATTTCCAGCCAAAGTCCTAATGAATCTTTCCCAACAATAGTGTAAGGACAGGTCTGAAAATGTATTGAACTGTCTAAGCACTTGGGTAAGCAAAGCAGAGGCATTAATAACTACCATGAGACGTCCCACCGTACAGCGGGGACCAAGAGACTCAGGCTGCCTTCGTTCCACGAAGGACCTTGCTGCTCCTGCACCAGGCAAGGGTGTTTCCGGGGGATCATCACCCCAAAAGGGCAACTGCAGGCTTAAATAGTTCCAAAGTTTTGATAATTATAGGCAAGAAAGCGCATCACTAAGGGAAATGGGTGCTCGAGGTACATGTGTTTATGGACAGGATGGAGGCAAGAGCTTTGCCAGTTGGCCCTGTAGTTTTGGTCCAGAAAGCAAGAGAGGATGGGAGGTTCGTCGCACAGTGAATCGTGGCTCACCTACAGACTTCAGTCCAAGGCATTAGTAAAGGCAGATAAAAAAAGTACAGGCAATTTTTTGCCAGACAATAACAAAATACAGTAAAAGTTACTTTATGAACTGCTTCTCCACGAAGCGTTTCTTATTTCAGACACGTATTTTTGCCTTTTCTCCTCAAAGTCTTGCAGAAAACAGCATAAGAGTTTAAAAATAACATCCTCAGGCGGTGTTAGGTGGGATGGGCAAACCCTGGCTCTCACCAGCTTTACACCCACCCCACTGCAGGGGTCACATCAGCACCCCGATGTCCATGGGCTGCTGGCCAGGGCAGATGGACCTCCCTCTCCCAGACAATCCCAGTCCAGATCTGCCCAGCACTGGGCTGTGAGTCCAGCCGTGCCCCGCAGTCCGCGATACGCCGTATGCTTTCGTTTCACGTTTCACTTCTGCACTTCACACACTATTCCCATAGTGAGGATTTACTGCTGCCCGGTGTGCAGGCAGTATCATGGAATGCCATCTCCAAACAGCCGGCACGGCTCTCTCTAGTGCTTACAGGACCCCCATTACTCTGATATCCGAGCACTTCACAAACATTAATGGGTTTAAGCCTGCAACCTCCGGCTGAAGCAGGGAAGAGTTATTACTCCTGTTTACAGAGGGGGAACCATGGCACAGCAGGGCTGGCTTGCCTGAATCCACAGCTTTTGCTGCAGCTAAGCAGGCGAGGGGACATGGTTTCTGGTCTCTTGGATTAACATCCTAATACCAACCCGCCTTTCCCTTCCCGTTCCCACGAACGGCCTTCCTCCACGGGGATTTTGGTTGTTATTGCCTGCCCAGCCACCCTGGACCTTTAAACACCCCAGCCCTGCTCCTGCCATCCCGGGGTGGGGGGAGTCCCACGGGAGACCACAGCCTCCCAGGAGCAGAGAGATTAACGTTTCAACTTGGCTCACTGTGACATTTCCATCTGGTTTGACAAACTAAACATTTGAGTTTGCAAATGTCAAAGTATTTCCATCAAAAATGTCGACGGTGAAGTCTGACATTTCTTAATCTTTTTTTTTGTTGTTCCCATTCTATGAACATTTTTGATATTTCAACTTTGTCTTGATTTGAGGGGGAAACACACTGTAATTTTTGACCGGTTTAAGCACTTACATGTTTTTAACTTAAGCCATTAGCTAGGTCCTGCAGGCTATTCCTGCCAGGAACAGACATTGCTGGTGGTACCAGGCCGTCCCTCCATGAACCCCGGTGACTTACAGGGGGATCCAAAGTCACACAGCCCAGAGTGTGCCAGGAAGCAAGCGGCTGAAGTTTCCTCGCTCCAGGCTCCGAGCTGCATCCAACCAGCCCTTCACCTCCAACTTCTGGCTCAGCTCTTTCCCGGGATCACGCTGAGCTACATCTCCAGGGGCCTGGGCAAGGGGCTTCCCACCACCTCCCGGTGCATTAATGGAAGAAGGAGCAGGAGAGTCAATGCAGGAGAGCACGTACCGTACAGAAATCTATAGTCAGCTGCATTTTGATACAGTCCCCAAAGTACCTAATTATGCAGCTCGGATTTCTCCCGGCTCCTCATTCCAGCAATAGCTCACCCTGAATCTTTATCAGGCCTTTGGGCTTCACAGACACAAAGGAGACGCTCGGCTCTCCCGTCTTCTGCAGCAGGATGGGAGGGCAGAGGTAGAAGGGTGACACACTGCTCTTGTCAGATCTGCAGAAAGCGGTGTCAGGGAGCAGGCGTCTCAGCGCACATCACACCTAAAGAAACGCCCGGCTTCCCCGCGGCGCTCGGGCTCTGCTGGGGAGGGATGGTGCGGAGCCAAGCAGGCAGCTGCAGCAGTGCAGGAACACGCTCCAAGGGGGTCTTAGAGGGATTTGGGAGAGGGAGAGTGTGCATGAAAATTGCATCAGAGCGAAGAGCTAATTGCCAAGATTAACAGGCTCCAACAAGCGAAGGGTGAGCACTTGAAGCATGAAGTGTCGACTGAGATGCGAGCATGACCCACGCAGCCAAGCAGGGCTGACGTGCAGAGAGGGGCAGAGCTATCTCAGAGCAAATAGCGTGGTGGGTGGCTCCAGCTGCTCACTATTCCCAGGGGATGGGCAGAGGGACCCTGCCACCCCCAAGGCTCACTGGAGAGGATGGCTTTGGTTTGCAAGGCTCCAGGTTGGCAGATGTAAGGGAGCGCAGAGAAGGGACCCGCGTGCCCCCTCTCTGGGGGTTTGCCATCAAAGATTGGGTCAAGGACAGGCAGCATCTCTGCCAAGACACCACTCGGTGTTGCCCAGGGTGTGTCCTCACCATTATGTCCCAAGGAAGGCTCAGAAATGCCAGTTGCAGATTAGGAAATGGTGACGCAACCGGAGAGGCTTGAGCCACTGGGAAGGAGCAGACAGTGGGATGCAGGTGGATGCCGCCTTGGAAAACCAGGGCCAGCTGCAAGCAAAATAAATAAAACCAGCCCGCTCTGACGCTCGGCCAGCCCAGGGACCCATTAACTGCACAGCCAGGGAGAGTTGTGAGGTGGCTGCAGGAATTGGACAGCTTAGGAGATGGATGAACACCACAGCCGGGAGAATTTGTCGGTGTTTAAATGGAATGAGGACGGACACAGAGGTAATCCGGCCTTGGCAGAAACACCTGGGACCACAAACCTCGCACGAGGCAGAGGCTGAGGACAGTGGTGTGCTGCAGGAGAAGGGAGAAGTGCCACCACTGCCTCTGGGGCTGAGGGGAGTGAAGAGGGGTGGCTGGCGTGAGGGCTGCAGCCCAGGTCCAGAGGCAGCTTTGCAACAAGATGCTGCCTTGAGGAGGGAGGAGGTGGATGGGAGCTGTCAGGGAACACGGGGCAGGTTGCAGAGAATGCACTGGCCTTGCAGTGGCAAAGCTGGCAAAGGGATCCAAGGGAAAAGCCAAGATAGAGGAGGAAAACCCAAAGGAGAAGCTACAAGAAGTGTCTGCTTCTCCCAAGAGCCACAGTGGGACTGAGGAAGGTGCCTGGCCTGTGCAGAGCTCCCAAGCATCATTTTAAGACAGGGGCTCTGCTGACACGTGCCGTAGGTGACCAATACCGCGGAGGGGTCAGGAGGGCTGGTCATTAATGACCTGCAGAAGGACAGTGCCGGCATGAATCGCACCTCTGGGCTCCAGATATAGGATGCACAGAGCCCTGTGAGTCTGAGGCTCTCCTGCTCAAACCCTGAAGAAAAAAAAGAGGGACGAGGGATGTATCTGCATTTGGAGAAAGGCAGGGGTGCTGTGGAGGGGAAGGATGATGTGTCTTGCACCAAGTCCCAGAGGAAATCACAGAATGGTTTGGGTCAGAAGGGACCTTAAAGATCATTTAGTTCCAACCCCCTTGCCCTGAGTAGGGACAATTTCCACTAATCGGTGTGGGACCCAGGAGCAAGGCCTGGTTTCCCCAGCTGGCCAGCAGCATGCTGTGGGGCGCTCATTCTTCCTCACGAGCATGTCCCCCAAAACCAGGTTTGGGGCAGGCATGCCACGAGCTACAGAGAGATAAACTTCTAACAAATATTATTTGCAAACTTATCATTCAGCCAGCCCAGTTTCTAGGTTACACAGCTGACAATTTTGTAATGCAGAAAGAGAAGAGAGATCAAAACCAGCCGACATGTCAAGGAACATAAGCCACAGAAGACAAAACACAGGGGGGAGGGAAAAAAAAAAAAAAAAGACTGGTTTTCAAAGAGGAAAGAGAAAGAAAACATTAAACCATGGGGTGCCCAGAGATCTCTGCCAGAACCAGGCTTGTCTCCTTCTCCACCAGGGCTGGGGAAGCCAGCGGTAAAGTGATGAAAACCTGCAAAACGATTTGGAGTGGATTAAAGGAGGGCAGGAACGCGGTGGGGGGCTGGAGGTGGACCCCAGCACGGCTGGGTCCCGGTGCAGAGGAGAGCGCTGCTTAACCGGTGCCTGGCATGGGGATGTCTTGGGCACAATAAATGGTTTGAATGCAGCGGAGGTGAAGAGGAAAACGCCACAACATCCCTGCAGATATTCCCCCAAAATGTGTCTATGCATCATGCAACAGCATTCAAACCCCAAATAAAACATTATAGAATATAGAAAGGGTGGGATTGAAAATACTATTATATAAACCTGTCTTCGCATCAAGACTGGGGGCCTTTCCAAAAAGATATGCTCCAGCCAAATACATTATGGAGCTCAGTACACGGATAACTGGATGAAGTTTAATGGCCTTTAATATGCAGGAGGTCAGGCTCACTGAGCTAATAGTTTCTCCTGGTCTTAAAACCTATGAACGTATGAATAAATCAAGGGAATACTTGTTTAGCTCCAGACCCTCAGCCTGCAGAGATATGATGCAGCAGGAGAGGAAGAAGAGATGGGCGGTGGAAGTGGCATGGAGGACGAAGGGGACGTGGGGGTTCAGGGACCACAGCACTGAACATCCCAAAAGCCACCGATTAAGATGCTGGTTTCTGCACAGCGTGTGATTTCCCTTGGAGGTGGTGGCTGGGAGGGATTGCTGGAGTGAAAGGATTTACAGGAATAAGGAGAGAGCTTGGATGGAGCAGTGGTTGCTGGGGCTGGAGGGAACGTTTGCCTTGGGCCAGGATCTTCTGGAGCATCGGGAGAAGCAGCATCGCTCCCCATCCCCTAATGCCCACGCACGGAGGAAGGAATCCCACTGCCAAATACTGCATCCTTGGATGGGTTGGGGCTGAGAAACCCCAGAATAAACATGACCAGCAAGGAGGGAGAAGCCCCAAACCACGGACGTGAGGCAGGTGAAGCCACGGGGATGGCAGCCGACGGGTGGAATAAGTTAGAACTGATGAAATGTTCCAGGGAATACAAAGAGCTTTAAAAGACGTTGGGGAGAAGAAGTGCCAGCGAGACAGAAGGATAATAATAAATGAGAAAGGGTCTGGAAGGAATGAAGAGCTTTAAAATGGCTGTTGCTGAATTGCTTTTTTAAATTGCTCTTTAAGGCGATAACTAAAGAGAAGAGGCATGGTCAATTAGGAAGTAATGAAGACCTTGTAAATACACTTACTGATAAAAAGCACGTAAGGGAATGCTTGACAAACCTAACGTACACAAATCAGCCGGGGCAAGCAACATGAGTTTTGAATTATTAAGGGAATTTGCTAACGAACTTAGTGAGCCTCTGCCACTTCAAAACCCACCACCAGCAACAAAAAATAAAATTGCAGTCGGCCGAATTCCAAGCTGGCGTAACAAATCAATGGAGGGTTCGGGGTGGGTGTGTGTGTGTGTGTGTACTGGCAGGGGAGGAAATAAACAAAAAGCAAAATTAAAAAGGAAAAAAAAAAGGGGGAGGGGAGACTGGAAGAGGAGACTGACAATTAGCAGCCAGGAAATTTGTCTCATCCTCCAGGCAAGGAACACCACAAAAATTGGGGATTAAGGAAAAGGCATTTGCTGGCTCCCAGAGGAACGCAGAGCCACGAGTGATGCAAAGGAAGAATTTATTAAGGACGAAGCATGGCGGTCAAAGCCGAGTGGATTTTTACAGGGCATTGCAGCCCCTCTGGAGGCAGGGACCAGTGGATAAAAGCTGGCAGGACAGATGGCGTTTTATCCCACAGCCTGGGGATCTTGCTGGAGGAATTAGCTGGCCGCGCAGCGAGGCCGGCTCGGAGCCCACACGGTGCAGCGGCCGGCTCAGGAACCAGCGCTAGACCTGATCTGGTTCTGGATGAACGTTAATGATGAACAAGATAAACGTCAAAGTAATTGCATTTGCAAATGATGCTTAATTAGGTCACACTGAGAACAGAAATAACGCAACAGGAGTCGGGATGGTTGGAAACATGGGTGGAACCAGGCGAGCAATGAGCCTGGAAGGATGTAGGGACCGCACGGGAGAAGGCATCCTCAGCAGAAATCCACAGGTGCTGGGGACAAGCCGGGGGGACAGCCTTGGGATGGGGGGTGGCTGGAAGCAGCATTTTGGGTGGGATTTCTCAGTGCATCTGTCAGCACTCTGGAAGGGATCAGGGTCCCTCAAAATCCCCACTGGCATGGAAGGGTTTGCCCAGGCATTCTGCAGCACAAGGAGGAGATTTCTTACTCTCTGGCCCGGAGGTTTTGGGGCAGAAAGAATGGTTCTGGGGACCAGGAGAAAGCTGCTCTGGGATGGGGTGCTGGCTGCATCCTGTGGCCAGGGCTGGACAGGCACCCAAGGCAAATGACATCTCTGCTCTGAGAAAGGGCACATGGATTTGTCCGGCCTGGGAGGAAACCCCCCACTCACCACCCTGACCAGGACAGAGCAAATAAAAGCAGGGAGCCCCAGTCAAGCGGGTGTTATTTGGGAGAGCTGTCAGAGCGCTCACTCCTGGGGCATCTCTGCTTCTCATCCGCCTGATGGAAGCTGACGTTGTGTGAACCTTTCCGAGCAAACCCAAATTATTTTAATTTCTAAATCCAAACAGCTCCAATTATATAATTTCCCCCGTGCAAAGCTGGGTAATGCTCTCCCTCTGCTTCCCTGGCAGGGCTGGGGCAGCCCTGAGTGCTGGCAGTGGCAGAAGGGGGGGCTCAGGACTGGACTAGAGCAGGATCTCGCATGCCTCTCCAGACATCCTCCTGTTGCAGGACAGCTCAAGGGGCACACTGGGACAGACCCCAGTGGGCAGGGTGAGATGGGGTGATGGTGAGACGTTTCAATACACAGAAGGAATTTCCAAGGTTCAGTTTTACATGTGTATTAGGAGGGGGGTGGGAAGAAAAAAAAAAAAAAAATCTTTTTTTTCAAAGACATCCAGTCTTTGGGCTGAAGTCTACCTACCCAGAGCAGAGGTTTCTGGTTTTCCTCCTTTCACTCTGCACAGAGCAGCCTCCCATAGTAGCTCAGGGGGGGTTTCACTTTAAGGATGAGCAACAAACGATTTTATAGTTACAGAAATAGAAGGGGGGAAAAAAAAGCAAGTTGAGGAAACATTTCCTAAAGAGCTCTGATTAACTAATTAACTGAGTTTCTTCCTGCACCAGCCTTTCCCTCGCAGCTTCGGTGCCATCCATTTGCAGAGGGTATATTGCATGAACACTTAACATACCGTAATTGTAATTATACACCTCCAGCTGCCTTTGGTAATTTTTTCCCCTCCTATAAGCAGCCCTCCCCCTTTCTCTAGGGCTGCCACAGCACTGTTTTCCCACTGTTGTTTTACCCACAGCCCAGGCAAGGAGAACAGCACAAACACTAGACATAGCTCCCGCCTTTCACCCCCAGGCCCCCCCAAGCATTTTTC
>NW_010259746.1:17664-25375 GCF_000690775.1 Eurypyga helias
CCAGCCCCACTGCCCCCAGAATCACCTCCTTCTCCTCCCTTCCACTTGCTGCCAGATCATTCATTTCCCCCTGTGCTATTTTTAACAGGGTATTAAGGTGTCTGCTTCCAGCAACTCACAGAGCCTCTGCTCCGGTTCAGCCATGCCCAAATCCAGGCATATCCCGATGCATGCACCCACCCTCAGTTCCCTGCGCCAGCAAGGGGCTTCTGCCAAGCCACCCCCAGCCCCCCCAGTGCCGCACAATCCCAGCAAACCTGGTGTCACACAGACAAGCCATCCCAAATCTGCCACAAACAGGGAGCACTAACTCCACCCTACATCCCTCCCCAGCCCTCGCTGCCTTTTAGCCCCTCTGGTCCCGCTCCAGCATCACCAAGCTGCAGCTGCAGCTGAGCTCCCCCCTAGCACCCTGCCTGCACACAGCTGGGGCTGAGGTGTTCCTGCTCCCACCTGGAACCCTTTTGCTCCGGGAAGCATAGTTCTCCACCACCATCTCCCTCCTAGGTTCCACTGGAGTTTACTGAAACACACACTCCCCCAAGCCCTTCCATTTCTGGATTAAATTCCCAGCCCCTTATCACATTACAAAGTAACCGGGCGCCTCCACGCTCCTCTAAACTTAAACACCTTTTATTCTCATTAAAGGGGTCTGCACCTCTCTCCCGCTTCTCTATCTCCCAGTTAAAAGCTAATTAATTACTGGTGCCTTCTCCAGCAGATGTTCCCGCTTCGGCACTGGTCGGAAGCGTGGTGTTTGCGAACCGCAGGGCTCCGGCACGGAGGAGTGAGGACCGGGGTGTACGGGACGGCGGGGAGAGGAGCCCTTCCCTGCTTCGGAAAAGGGAGAGAAAGTGGCTGTTTATGAGAAAGGCACTGGTTGTTTTTCTTGGAAAGAAGAAAAATCCTCAGATAGGGGTAAAATCCTGATTCCACAGAAAATTAAGCAGTGTGGATTTCAGTTGGGTCTGGTCAGAGGTTTATTTCCCCTCGTACAAGAAACCTCTCATAAATCACTGCTCTCTCCAAGGGCTTTTCAAAGCGGTGATGCAAAACAGAACTGCACTGTCCGCGTAAGGCTAGCCGGCCCCGAAGAGCGCTGGGAAAGTGGGAAGAGATGGGTGGTCATCTCCACAGCCCCACCACCCTGCCATTGCCATGCACCCCGCTGCCCTGCACCCCGCTGCCTGCCTCTGCCCTCGCTGCGGCTCACGAAACGCCAGCCAAGGGCGAGCAGAGATGAAGAAATGGGTGCCGTGGGAAGGAGATGGGTGACTGATGGGCCAGAAGGGACGGTGGCCTGGCAGTGTGCTGTGTGCCCCATGGCAGGGAAGGGGCAGCAGTGTTTGCTGATGGGGATCATTGTCATGTTGTGTACAGGTGTCCTGGTGGGCATGGGCATCCCAAGGGGGCATGGGCGTCCCACTGAGCATGGGCATCCCACTCAGCATCTCAGAAGGCATCCCAGTGAGCATGGACATCCTAGGGGACATGGGCATCCCAATAGGCATGGGCATTCCAGTGGGCATGGGCATCCTCGTGGGCATCTCAGAAGGCATCCCAGTGAACATGGGCATCCTAGGGGACATGGGCATCCCAATAGGCATGGGCATTCCAGTGGGCATGAGCATCCTAGGGGATATGGCTATCCCAACAGGCATGGGTATCCTGGTGGGCATCCCAGAAGGCATCCCAGTGAGCATGGACATCCTAGGGGACATGGACATCCCAGTAGGCATGGGCATCCTGGTGAGCATGGGCAGCTCCTGGCTTGGGCCGGCATCTCCACTTCTGCCCTTGCTCTGCTGGAAGCACAGCGGCAGCACCCTCAGCGCAGAGTGGGACAGGGGGTATGAAGTCCCTGCCAACAGGGTACATGTTGAAGGCACCTTCTGTAAAAATGCTGCCAAAAATGCTGCCAAGCAGCGAAGCTCCTGGGCTAAGAGCCGTGCAAATCCTCCTGATGATTACAGTGACTTTCTAATATCGACAGAAACCTCTGCGCTAATGAAATGCACTGAAGTTAAGCAGCCATGGAAATGCCAGTGTAAAGGAGAAAGGCCACCAAATAGGCACTAATGGAAACCCAAATCTCCAGAACTAACAGGCCATGCTCAGGGGAAAGGGAAGGGAGCAGGGGTCTCCTCTACTGTTGTCCCTAGGCACTGGTGTGACCTTCTCCGTCTGTGACTGCCCAGTGCTATCGTCCTTGGACTGGAAGGGGTGCATGGGTGGAGGTACCAGTGGGCCAGTGGGAGCACTGGGGACAGAAACTGGGAAGGCAGAGAGGAATTTGTCCCTTTAACCCTCGATGCTGGGGTGTTTTTTCTTGCCGGGGGGTCTCCAGCGTGGCTGGGAAGCACTGACTGCGGAGTTGGCAGGCCCTGCCTGGTCCTGACAGACCTTTTCCCATCGAGCTTAAGGTAGAAAATGGAATTTCAGCTTTCCCTTTCATGGTAAATGTTTCTGATTCTGCTGGCTGATGTGTTCACCTCTCGAGTTAATAGGCAATAAGCAAAGCGGTGTCATTCTTGTTAAGGAGACAGAAAGGGCTCCATTTAAATGCAACACGCGGGGCGACGTAAGCCGGGCTGGGAGAATACCCCGTGCCTCCCTGCAGCGGTTCGGGGAGCCGGGGAGGGCGGTTTGTGTTTTCTCTGACAGCAGAGGAAGGCTGGGCGCATGGCTGGAATACACCAGCACCGAAAATAGGGCCTTTTGTCATCTTCCCGTCAGCGCTTCCAGGGGTTTGAATCAGACACAGGTCCCTTGGCCTGCTCGCACCCTGGCTATCAGGACAGACGGACCATCCTCTCCCAGGCACGCTCTGCCTCGCTTGTTGCTGCTCCTTTGGCTGCCGAAGCAGCGCAGCCCAGGGCTGTGCCAATGCTATGAATTGCATCTTGCTGGAGAGAGGAAAGAAATGGGGATCCAACCCCTCCAGACACCATCCATCTTCTCCCATGAGCTGCAAGGTGCCGGCGGCGCAGGCAAACCGGGGTGCCGTGTGCCGAGAGTACGTTTGCTGTCGAACGCTTACAACTAATTACATTAAGAAGCTCGCATTAAGATGAGGGTGAAGGCACCCAGGCATGCTCTCAAATTGACTCATTACAAAAACCCCGTTGCTGATAGGGCTTTAAATAACAAGTGTCGGAGTCTTCTTGCTTTATAAAATTCCATTTAAAGGAGAAATTATAGAAGCCTTCCGGCTCCTTTGATCATTTGTAAGGGTCCTTTCCAGCACAGGGAAGAGTGAGCCCCTGGCTAGAGGAGGAAGGGACTGTGCTGAGTTGAGGGAGGTGTTTGGTGGGACTACTCCTGGCCAGGGTCTCCTAGCCTGCTCGGAGATGAGAGATATTCCTTGGCCACGTGCAGACCACCACCAGCCACCACAGCCGTGTTTCCAGAGCCCGGCATTGCTACCGATACCAGTCCTAGCTCCCGGGACAGACTGGTGAAAGGAGAGGAGAAATGCTGGGGGGTTTGTGAGTGGGGTCTCGCTGTCCAGCTACCTCAGAGCCCCTGCAGCTTGTTCTCCAAAGTCAACGAGTGGCAAAATTCGAGTCCCAGCCCTGACACCAGCCACGGCACAGTGTTTGTGTGATGGGAACGGGGTGGCACAGGTGGAGCCTGGGTTGCTGCTCCCCGAGGTGATGCCGGCATCACCGTACACCTCCCCAGGTGAGATGCCACCGCCGGGACCACCACGAGGCTCTGCAGGGAGAGCCGCTGCTGAGGACGTACAAGGTGACGGCCGGGAGTCTCCTGGCTGCCACGGCACATGAGGGATTGGTTTCCCTATAGCCACGCACATCCTTTGGCTAAAACAACAAAGCCCTGGCTGGTAAAACCGTTCCTCTTTTTTGTCTTTTTATTGAAGGGCAGAATGTGTAGGGGAGGGAATGACAGCCGGGTGTACTCTAATGAACCCTGATTTCTAGCAAAGCCTTTAATAGCGTCTCTGTCTTGTGGTATCTTGCTTGAAAAATTAATTCAAATTGGTTTGGATATAAGCCTTTTCACAGGGGCTGAGAACAAGCTGAAGGATCTGAAACAAAAGGGAACAATAATATCTTGAGCTGGAAGGCGTTGTTCAGACCCAGCAAGGATTGGTGTTAGGCCTGGTTTTATCTAACACCTTCAATTAATTATCTAGGAGAGGGAACAAACAGCACCTTAATTAAATCTTCAGATGACATTACAGTGAAAAGGTGTTAGACACCAGCAGGGACGTGCAAAGGGGCTGGGAAGGCAGCGGCGCAGTTAGGGGAGAGCCAGGCTGACTCAGCCGCTGGGGAGGAGGACCTGGGGGGGTGCCTCATCTTTGCGCTGCATTTGTGGAGGCAAGTTGGGAGCCACTTCAGCCCAGATTCCCATCCCTGCAGGTTTTGGCGCTGCCAAAACCATCCCCGGTGGAACGGCACCCGCTCCTCCTTCCCACTGCCCCCACGGCCGCACCGGCCCCAGCCACGTCGGACCATGGAGGACTCACACCTCCTGCGGCTCCTCGAGCATGTTTGAAGCTGCAGCTGGGTTGGGTTTGCTCCTAGGAAAGCCGAAACCCTTCAAGCAATATATTTTATGTGGTGGATACCAAGTGAACTTCGCAGAGACGCAGCTACGGTCTGAACTGGAAAGGCCAGGTATATTAACAAAGAAACCAAGCAGAGAAATTTCTGGACGAAAGGTTAATTAACTAAAAATCGAGCTTCCAGGGGAAGTTACATAAACATCTGGGGGGAAAAAAATAAACATGCAGAATATTTCCAAGAGAATTAAGAAGAGCCGTAACTATTTCAGCCTAGAAATGAGAAGCTAATATTGCGAACATAAAGATTTAAGTTCCTTTGCAGTTCATACATTTTATAACAGAAATCCAGACATCTAAAAACCAAAATAAAACACTCCAATAACAATCATAACTCTGACTCTCTCTTTTTCTTCTTTCCTGGCACCCAGACAACAGCTCAGAAATGCATCCCATAACTCGAGCTCGGTGCCGGAAGTGACTTCTATAAAGTGGGATAATTAAGCAAGAGTAACGTGTTATTTTAGAAATTACATCCTCGCCATAACACGCCGGAGGAGGATGGCGGGCGGCCGCGGGCTGGGGCTGCTGCTCGACACCAAAGCCGTCGGCACCCTGGGTGGGGGTTACCGGCGGCTGCAGGGTGCTTGCAGCTACCCCGGGTGTACTCACGCTTTACGTTTGGAAAGAAGGAGTCTATAAATTGCATTTAACTTCCAGGTTCTCCGCTGCTCGGGAGGGCAGAGGGGAGGGCGGAGGTCAGAGCAAGGCTGCTCCTGGCAGACTGATTAATTCAGGCTGTGAGGAGCGGGGCTGTGGTGCTCCAGGACAACCAGCACCGACATCTCCCCGTGCCTTATCCTGCTGTACCGAGACTGTGTTTTGCACCTTGTAACACGCATGGGGTGTTTTTGGTGCTGTGTGGCTAATAAACCAGCTGCTGCCCATTCCCACTCTCCTGTGTTTTTAGTGCTGGGGCTATTGTCCTTCCTTTACATCCTGCTGTTTATTTTTCCCTACTACTTAGATTGGCTTTAACTTCAGGTGGACACCAGGCACTTATCACGGGAGAAAAAAACACAATCCCACAGGCAGCCAGGTCTAACAACATCTTGCAAGCACCTCTAAATTTTTCACGGGGAGAGACTCTGGTCTGCGCTCATTCATAGTTCAGCACATCCTCCGCCTCCTCCCACCTTCTCAAGCGATTGCGCCTGAGCTCACACACACACGCACCTTCCTCATGCTGAAAACATGTCGGCAGCTTCCCGAGAGGAGCCAGGCCAGCCCAGGCTGCCAACCCAGCCGCCCCAGCCTTGGGAGAGGAACGGGAGGAGAACCGCTGCCTCCAATTAATCCCCAGCAAAGTCCCAGCGCAGCCAGAGCGAGCTCAGATTTATCTCCCGACTGCCTGACTTGGCTCCTCTCCCCCAAAACATTTGGCAGCGGCGGCTGAGAGGCGGCGGCTGGTGGAAACCCACAAGGGTCATGGAGCCGCTTCAAGGAACCTGCTGAGGGTCCCCAGGGTGGGACAGGACCCTCGGGGCTCCCTGGGGTGGGAGGTACCCACCGTGCCGTGCCCTCCTTGTTCCATCCCTCCCGCCCATGGTCCTGCTGGTCACCGCGGGCACACGGGCGCCGGCTGGGACCCGTGCCAGAGCTCGGGCAGAAATGCCGCGGGGAATGAGCTGGCTGGTTAAAGAGGTGTGAAAATAACATTTTGTTTGGTTTGGGTTTTTTTTTCCCCAGTCCTATTACAAGAAATGATTGGCGAGATCCCCGCAGCCAGGGCAGAGCCAGCCACGCTGGCAGATGCCTCCAACCTTAACGCAAGGACGGAGGCAAGCGGTGGCTGGGAGCGAAGCCGAGATGCTGCTTAACCTTGGAGATGACCCATCTGCCCAGGCAGCTTCCTCCAGCCCCGCTGCGTGGGCACGGAGGGATAAAAGGATTCACGCCACTGGCACCGAGCAGTAAGTCACGCTGAAAAAAGAAAAGGAGGAGCAGCAAGGGAAAAGGAGGATAGAAAAGGGGTGGAATAAGTCCCAGGAAGAGGGAAAAGTGAGGGAGCTTTTGGGTCTGGTGCTGCCTGGGGAGGCCTGGCATGCTGAGCAAACCACACCCTCTGCAGCTCCATTCTCTCTGTGCCAAGAGGAACAGGATATCACACGTTGCTTGTAAATAAACCCACGGCATCAAATGAGCTCCCATCTCCGACCCCAACACCCACCCCAGCCCACGGGTTGGGGGGAGCACTCCAAGGCTCCTGGGGATGGAGCACAGGGAAGCACCAGGGCTTTAGGAGGCTTGTTCACGTGCCGCAGGAGCTGGTGGAACATCAAGGGGAGTTATCCAGCCCTCTGGAAAAGGGACATGTCAGAGGAGAGGACGGAGAGCCTTTGTCCCCCTGCAGCCCTGAGTGGGGGTCATGAGCCGCCCTGCCAGGGTGCCCAGCCCTGCGGTGATGGCATCGGGAGATGCTCCGCAGGGTGGTGACCGGGGTAAGAAGCGACTGATGGGTGCCTCACGCCCTCCCCGGGGCCCTCCCGCCACCACCTCCGCCTGGGCGCGCGGGAGCCTGCCGAGAGAATAAGAGCTGCCTCGGCTCTCCAACTTCAAAGCTGCGAGGGGAACATAATGATGTGCGAAACGCTGAGCTGCCAGCTCCCCGCGGCCGGCCCCACGTTTCCTTTGGAGTAAATAACGCTGTCTAACGAGATGGTTTAATTGTGTCATGCTAATTCCACGTGAAAGGAGACAAGATTGAGCATGTGCGCAGTCACGGTGGGTGCAGGACCCCAGCTCGTGGCATGTCTCCCGCCTCGCGGTGGCCCGGTCACGGTGGTGCCGTCGCGTGATGTTCAGCTTGGCGGCCAGCAGCAGGGACCGTGCCGGAGATCACGGGGTGACCGGCAGAACTGTCTTGTGCAGACAGCTCGGCAGCTCCAGGGCACCTGGGGTGCACGTGGGTGGGTGGCAGAGAGATGCCAGGTTCTGGGCAACACGGGAGGGGTGAAGGAATGTGCTACCCCAAACCGGGACCCTTGGCTCATGACATGGGGGTCCATGCATGTGGCTGGGGTGCTGGGAGCACTGCAAGCCTGGGAAGCCATGAAGTCAGGGCTCCAGCAGTGTGGAGGGGACAGCTCATGGCCTGAGTTTGTTTGGGCTCCATGGGCA
>NW_010259746.1:25405-38166 GCF_000690775.1 Eurypyga helias
TGTGGCTCAGGCAGGGATGTCGCCTGGGGTTTCCTGCTGCTGAAGGCCTGTGCCGATGCCTCAAGGCCACTGGGAAACCCTGGCAACAAGGCACACCATCCCCAGGGCACATCGCATCCCTGGTGATGGGCACAACTCCCGCTTCTCAGGGCTGGGCTCAGCTTTGCTGGATCAGCTCACATCCAACCTGGTTTCATCCACTTCTATTTCTTAAACCAGATTAAAAGGCTAAAGAGCACAAAGAGCAGAAACACACCGAGCCTGAGAAATTCCTACTCATGGCAGGACATTTTGGAGTGATGGTCCGGTCCCCAGTTTCCATCTCCACGGCAACATCGGTTTATCCAGCGGCATGCCCCGTCCCTGTGCACAGCGCTGCGATGCTCCTGGGTGGTTCGTGGCCACTGTTATTCCTGTGGATTAATGTTTTGTTATTGTCTCCAGGCAGCCTGACCCCGCTCCCTACAGTGGTGCTCCCAGCCGGTGCTCCCGGCCCCCTGATCCCCCAGGCGTGACTTCAGCCATCGGCCACGTGCAACCGAGTGGCCAACACCTGCGCTCACGGTGCGCCCAGCCACCCTGGCCACTGCAGGCTCTTTCCAAGATGTAAACTCTTGGTTTTCAAGGCTGTTTTTTCACCAGATGAATGAAATAAACCAATGATTAAAAGGAAAAGTAGGAAAATAAATTGCACCATGTGCAGTCATTTGGACACCCCAGATGGCTTGTCAGCAGGGTTTGACTTTCAGGTCTACAGCACAGATGGCTACCTCTGAAGCCGGGGGAAGAGCTGTTACCTGCCGTGTGTGGCAGCCCCCGGTCCTCACGGCACTTCTCCTTGGAGGTCAGGGGCCGTGGTTCAGCCCCATGGCAGCCCTGGGGTCTAACAGGTCCCACCACCAGCGGAGCCTGTTGCACTGGATGGGTGACACCACACCGATGCCCTTGTGTGCTGCCTTTCGTGCAGCTGTTTGCACCGGGTGATGCCAAAACACTCTGGGAAGCAACTGATCCAGGCAGGACACCAAGGGCAGGGCGCAAGGGCCGACCTTGGGCAGGGAGCACGGTGCTGATGGGAGGACATGGAGCCTGGGGGAGGCCAGAGCAGGCATGCTGGCCCTTTGCTCCCACGCAGCCGTGATGCTGACAGCCTGCTTCTCCTCTGGGAGCCCATAGCCCTCAGAGCTCCCTTCCGCCTTCACCACGCAGATATATGGTCTAATTTGGAGCAGCAACTCCTTGGAGCGGAGGCTGTATTCGTCTCTGCCTGGAACCGCCAGACACGTCGGCGCGGTGGCATCGGCACAAGAGAGTAGCAATAATCATTAGCGCCGGGACCGAGGGGACTCCGTGCTGGCAGTGATGTAGCATTTCCATTAGGAGCCTCACACCGCTCTATTACTACGGCATTAGCAGGAGCACCGCCGCCACCACTGCCGCCGTGGGAGTGGGACAGGACACGGCTGCGCCGGGGCAGCAGCTCCCCACCAAACCTCCCTGCCCTCCTCCCAGCCAGGACGCCGTGGCGATGCTCACGGCATCACCCAGGGGTGGGAGGCCTGTCCCTCGTCACCGACGGGTCACCCCATCACACAGAGGGCTCTGTCACAAAGTTTTGACATTTGGTTTTGTTTCCTTTTCTTTACCCCCAGCTCTCTGGTTTTTATTGTAAAGCTCCAAACTTTCCCCTCCACTTCCCTGCGTGCAACAACATTTCCAACCCTCCCCTCCTCGGAGACTCCCGAAGGCTCCAGGAAGAGGGAGGTTTGCGATAAACAGATGGGAAATAGGGAAAATAGTCAAACAAAGAGAGGAATGAGAAGGAGAAGGGAACAAGGTGCAGATTCCTGGCCGCTGGGGTGGGAGGGGGAAGCGGGAGGATTATTACGTTAGGAGCAGCTTCAAACTCCCAATTCTCAGGGCACGAAACCTGCACAATTTAAAGTAGTCAAAACAAACCCTTTGCCGCTATTTATACTTGAGCTGCCTGCAGGCGGCAAAACCTTGACTCCATATTCCAGGCCTAATAGATTCCAGGTGTTTTCCAATAAACTCCCCTCCTCCAACGAGAAGCCTGAATAAGCTCCCGGCACCTTTCGGTCCCTCGTCCCCCTCGGAGTGGCCGGAGGGAAGGGGCTGACCCCTGGGGGGGACTGACCCAGCAGTCCCTGCATTACGGGGCATCTCCCACTCCCGGCGTCCACTGCTGGAGCTGGAAATGTTGGTTATGCGCCAGGGCTGCCGCTGCAACGGGGTCTTTCCTAATTGAGGGGCGCGGGACAGATACAGGGGTTACCTCTTTGGAGCTGGGCTGGCTCCTGGGGGTGTCACCCACAAGCACAGGTGGGGAGGGGGAGTTGCATGGGACCAATGGAGGGGCTGGGAGATGGGGTTTGCAGGGAGGGGGCTCTTTGTGTCTGTTATATCCCCATCTCCCCCTCCCCACGTCATGACGGATGACCACGGGAGGTCTGCTGTCTACCCCAGCAACGCCTGGCCACGTGCTGAGCATGGAGCGGTCCGGGAAGCACAGGAAAGAGCACCCACCTGCACCCCTGCTCCCAAAGGATGCTTAGCCCCTGTGGAGCTGGAAAGTCCCTTTTTTAAAGCAGCGGGAGGGAGCAGCGGTAAGAAACGCTCAGCGCAAGGCAGCCAAGCCGCTGACAGGGGTCCGGCACAGGTTTCTCTGCTTTCCAAGGGTTGGTGGGCACGGACAGGCTTTCTCCCCAGCACGACCCCCAGGCCCTCCCAGCCCACCGCGGCGCTGCCGGTAACATGTTTTACAGATGGGCTGCTCTTCCCCGCCAGCTGAGCGAGGTTTGTTTGCAGCTCCCCGAGAAAAGGAGCAGGTCTGTAAAAACAAGGCGTGTTTTGGAAATGACTCGTGTGGGATAAAGTCGAACCCTGGGTGCCTTATGAGGTTTACCCACCTCTCTCTCTAGCAGGAGGGTACTGGGACCGAGGTATGAGCAGGCTGAAACATGGAGACATTGCAAACCCTGCTCCCACCCCCTCCGTCGCTTCGAAGAGGTGTGCATGAAAGAGCTGGGAACTGGTTTTGTTTTATTCATGTCTCAGAGCCAGAGGAGGCCACAGGCATTAGCACCGCATTGCACGTGGCGGGGGAAACTCCCTATCAGTCCCCTGCATAGGAAACGAGACCTCAGCATCTGAGAGACACCCACAGATTTAAGGACCCCATACATGAAGGACCCGCAGCGTTCCCTTACTGCAGCGGTTTATTTCTCTCCCAAATAAATATTTGTGCCTGAATTAATTTTTTTTTCCTCCTTTGAAACCTCCAGCTGTGGTATCCTGCTTTACCTGCTCAGCTGGAGAAGCCTCTGCTATCAGATATCTTCCCCTGGTGCAGCTCAGGTCTCCTGTCCTTTGATCAACTGATGGGGATCCTTAAATTTCTCACGGTAAGCAGGTCTCGCAGTCAGCCCCGACGCATATCTCAGCTCCTTTCTGATCTTGTTACTGTTTTCCACTCTCCTTTGCAGGAATGAGGTCATCAAAACTGGACCCTGTCTGCTCTCACCCTTACCTCTGAAGCACCACCCACCGCACCCACGCCGGACCCCCGCCCGGGTGGCAGGCATGGCACGGGGCTGCTGCTGCTGCCATCATCTCTGTGGGCAGGGCCCCACAAATCCCAGGGCTGTGCAGCATCCCCCACACTTGGAGACCAGTGAGACACAAGCCCGGGCTGGAGCAGAAGCGGTGGCACCCTCTGGCAGTGCCCGTACCGGCGAGGGAGCGTGCACCCCGCCATTGTTGCGTTTAGGCTCAGGTTTGGCTTTCCTCTTTTTACGTGCCAATTAGCAGATTTGCAGCTAAGCAGGGCCAGCAGATCCAAGGCTGCTTGTATGGGACGGGAGCGGGTCAGCACCCTGGGCTGGTGTCCTTGGCAGGGAAACTGCTCCCTCTCCCAAGGAGGAAAAGGGGAAGAGTGGAGCCCTTTGGAGTCATCGGAAATGAAACAAATAAAAAGAAAGCACAGCAGTAAAGACAAATAGTTTGCAGTCACTCTGTTGGCATTTTGGCCTAATGACTGATTAATGTAAAGCGGAGTCTCGTTACGGATTCACGGGTGTCGATTGGATCAGATCGTTAATTCCAGCATCCACCGGCCGTGATTAGCAATCCAAAGTGGCAGAGCCTGCGGGGGAAGGATTAAAGGCTCAGGCCAGGAGGAGGGAGCGAGGCAGAAGAAGCACTGAGAGCAGGGTCAGGAAAGCCATTGTCCCTGTGAGGAGGGGAATGCGGCATAGTCACCGAAACAGCAACTGCCGTGGTCTCAGGACTGATTTCTTCTGCAGAGGAGGGAAAGCATCTTCCCACTGGGAATGGAGACCAGCAAACGCAACCCCAGGAAATTCTGACTGTATCCCAGCTGTGCTCAGGGCGACCACACTGAAAGAAAGACCCCAGTGATGGGACTGGCTGGAAACATCACCAATTGCCAGCAGCAGACCTGGAGTCCCCAAGGAGACACCCAGCAGGCGTCAAGTGCAACTTAACCAAATCGCTGCCAGGACCGTGCTTCTTCCACCTGCCAGACCAAAGGGGTATGAAAGGTCCTGTCAGGAGCAGGCTCAGCCCTGTGCCGTCTTGTCTGCAAGCAAACCAGGCCATGGGGGTGTGAATTAACGCTCTCCCGGTCACTGCAGCCGTTTTGCTGTCCCCTTTCTCAGGAGCTTAACCCACGGCTGTGGTGCTCTTTGCACAGCACCTCCTGCTCAAGCTCTGTGCAATGGGGCAGCCCCCGGGACACATCTGGCAGGGTGGCTTCCACTCACATGGGCTGGCAGCAAAGCGGAGAAAGCAGCAGACCCGTGTTCCGGCGGCACCGGGCAGACTCAGCACAGCTCCTGGCTCCAAAACTGGGGCCAGAGGCAATCGGCCAGGTCCAGCACTGCTGGTCAGAGGAGGCACAGCCCCAGAGTGATTGCTATCCGCTCTTCAGCTGTCGGATGTCAACTGATTAATTTTGCCTGGGATTAATTAAGGAGCAGCCAGTGACCGCTGTGCTGGCAGAGGGGTTGCAGTGACCTCCCTGCAGCGGGCAGCAGTGGGAAGCCAGGGTCAGTGACCTTCTCTGCTGACACAGCCACGGCCGGGCCGGGCTCTGACCCCGGCAGGGTGATGTGATGTTGGTCTGGCAGCCGCCTGGAATCACAGAGACTCTGCTGCCAGGACCGGTGTGCAGGACTGTGACAGTGCATCACCCCCACGCTGCACCCGGCCGCTTCTGAGGGGTTTCCTTCCGCCTCGGTAGTGGTTTTGTGGCAGGTATTTGCAAGGATCCTCCGCTGCCCAGCCAGGATGGCTACAGGGATGCAGGTGGGTCATGACGGCCAAGCCGAGCTTGCAACTGGTCGGCACAGCTGGCACATCGGTTGCCAAGTGATTGCGTGGTTCAGGAATCATGAGTGATGTTTTGGGGAATAAAAGCCTTGAGGTTTAGGCAGACTTGGCAGGAACCTGAAGACAGAGGAGGTGGGAGGTGACTGCCTGAGCAAAAGCTGTCCTAGGCTGGCATAAGCATCCCCTGGGAGCAGTCCAGGTGAAACCCTGCATGCTCAGTGCTTCCACGACAGCTCGCCATCCCCAGGAGCAGTGGGTGTCAGCGGGACAGGAGCAGCTGCTTCTGCCATGAAGGGTGACGATGGCCACGGCAGGCACTGCAGGGCCCAGGCACGGGATCTCCCTGTGGGTGCAGCTGTCCCAGCCAGGATCTCGCCCAGCCAGCTCCTCCGCCCTGGCTGTGAGGGGGTGGATAATGACAGCCCGCTGTTTCATGTGGCCGTGAACACCTGAGAGCTGCTCGGGGACGGCGGCTGGAAGATGAATCACCACGAAAGCCGGTCCTGCTGTCCCTGGGAGGGATTGAACACCTGGGCGGTGTGTCACAGGCATAGGGCATCCAAGTGACCATTAAACGTGAACGCACCTCCACTGCGCTCCCAGCAGACGTGTCCGCAGACCGATGGACAGCTAACCCCCCGCCGCGGCTAGAAAGCACGAGGGGACCCACTCTCCCCATGGCAAAGGGCTGGGGGTTGCAGCAGCAAAGACAGGCGCACACCTTCCCAGGCTCTGCTACAGCCTGAACCAGTGCAGCCCCCTAGGACACCCCGTGCCCCTGTTTCTCTGCAGAGAACCCAGGCGAGACACTACTCCCACAAGGAAAAGCTCCCAGCAGGACAACTCTGAGCAAAGGCAGAGGGGGAATCAGCCTCCCAGGCCCCCAGCACTGGGGCTCGAGGGATGTGCATTAAAAGCACTTGCAGGGAATGGGTTCCATGACACCAGCTGAGCTGTGGGTGCTTGGGGACCAGGCGGGCAGCACTGTGTAGGTGGGCACAACGCGATGGGACCCCTTGGTCCCTGCGGAAGCAGCCCTGGGCTGTTTGCCGAAGCAGGTAAGGGGGCGGAGGGCCCCTGTTGCCGGTGGTCCCCAGGTCGGAGGGCAGACCCTGCGTGGGGCGGCAGCGAGGGGTATCACTTACAGGAGGAAGGCGCGTGGGGTGGCTTGAGCTTTGCCACTCCTCCACAAAGCCACCGCTGCACGAAAGGGAAAAAAGGAAAAGAAGGAAAATAAAAGAAAAAAAATCCACACCACAGGGAAGATTTGCTCTGACTCCCCAGCCAGGGCATTACCAGCACTATTGCAAGAGATGCCTGTCAGAGTTTCACAAAGAAAAACTACCAGGAGAAATACATAACCTTTTCTTAACATCAGCAGCTCAATTAACTAATGACAGCAAAGCATTCTCCAGTGTCACCAGCCCCACTCGCCGCGAGGAGGTGGGGGCAAGGGGGGCTGCCACGTATTTATACAGCTGCACCCGGCCTTTGGCTGGGGCTGGCTACTTACTTTTTATCTCTGGCAGGATCTCTCCTGCCTCTCGCACGCGTGCGCGCACACATGCTTTCTAGAAGCGAGCTCCACTCTGCATGAGAAGGTTAACAAATACCAGACTGCCTCTAAAAATACCTCCCCAATCGATGCCGAGCATAAGCCAACGCAGAGTGCCAAAAGCTGTGAGAAAAGCCATTTATTCCCCCGGGGATCGCCCCTTCCCAAATCCCCTCCGCGCCACCCGGAGCTCTGCATCCATCCCAGCCGCCCATCCGTTTGTCTCCACCTGGCCGTCTCCAAAAGGCTGGTCCCTCTCCTTCCACACTCAGGCAAATACCTCCACATTAAATCATTCGTCTGTGTCGATTGATTCAATACTAAGACGCGACTTGTAGCCACTTGTATCTAAATAGAATCTAAATTGTTATGACGGCTCCATGGTCGCAGCTTCTTCGGCGTCGCCCCTTGCCTTGCCAGCCCCGCTCTGCTCTAATTGCCTTCGGCGCGCCGAAAACAGGAGCGCGTACGGTTTGCCGGGAAGAAATTATCATCACATCTCCTTTCAGATCTCGCTAAACGCTGTTGTGTTTATTCGTTCACCCCGCGATCGCTCGCAGGGCAGAGAGCAGCAGGCAGGCTAACGACAGGCAGATCGCGCGCACTTCTGATCGGAGGCCAAGGGGAACGTTGGAAAAAAAAGAGGGAAACCCATCGCCGCACGTACCGCAGGGATGGCCCCAGGTGGCTGCGGTGACCCAGGAGGGTCAGCTGGTTCCGTCCCACCGGGAACGGCTGCTCAGCAGCGCGGGAACCCTCCCTTGTGCCTGGATGGGTCCTGTGAGACTGTGGGTGACTGCGCCTTGGCAAGTAATGGGGATACTGAGGCAAGGAGGGCAGCGGAGGTGGCACTGCGTGTCCGGAGCTATGCTGGGGTAAGAACTTTGGCATGGGGCATCCTGCTCCTGCAGCGAGGCAAGGTATTCCTGGGGGCTGAGCCAGGGTGGCAGCGACCACAGCCAGAATGGCCCTTTTTGGGGAAAGGCAGCAGAAATGCCGACAGCGTCACTCCCAGGGAGCGGGTTGCTGGCACACCATCCCTCCTGCCAGTGCCTGGCAAGTGCCCGCGGGGCCGGGAGCTCTGGCAGCAGCCCCAGGAAGGGGGCATGGGCCCAGGCTGGCCATAAATCACCCGCCGCGTGTGTGTGTGTCCCTCGGCTCTGACCTCGGCGGGGCTGAGATTAATAGACTATCCGTTTAACCTCGCTAGCCCTTAACTAGCCGTGAAGCGCAGGAGCAGCTCACCAACGGCACCGGTGGGAACACTCCTGCTTTGTGGGTGGCTGGGGTGGAGACCATGTAGAGCCCCTCTTTTTTGGAAGAAAGCTGCCTGGGAAAGTCATTCTCTCCAAGCAGGGGGGAGCAGCCCCGCCACTTCTCCCCTGTGCAGGACATTTTTCATAATTACAAGGAAGAGCTCAGTCACAACGGCTCGACACAGCTGCAATGAATAGCTAAACCCCCGCTGGGTTTTTCCACAGCCGGTCCCTGCTCTGCCAAACTCCACCTTCCAACAGGGACATGAACGGAGGCCAGGGCATCTCCCCAGGGGAGCATTCCCTATGTATAGCACCAGCTATGCGTCGGGAGCCTGGGCAGATGGGTGGTGCCAGCCCCTCATGGAGGGTCCCACATGGCTGGGGTGAAGGCACCCACCTTTCCTGGGGGCAATGGGAAGGAAACGTGTACGGCTGTGTCCCCAACACCCCAGAAGCGAGGGGCAGCTTACCCTCCCACCGCTCCGTCTTCCCTGCTGATGGCTGCTCATCTGCTGCTGCCCAGCACCAGAGTGGGCGGGTTTGGGATTTCCCACTGGTTTCCCTCCCGGGTGCTCCACCCAGGCACTGTTGCCAGCAGCACCCAGCCGGAGGGTGCCTTCGCACCGCAGGAGGAGGCTTTGCAGAACAAAGCCCCCGAGGCAGAGCCACGATGCCTTTGCTGTTGCCGACAGCAGTGGGTCACAGCCTCAGCTGAAGCACTGGCCTTCGGACCCTCCCATGGGGATCTGGTTGCTGTGTCCTCAGTCTCCATCCCTAGTCCTGTGTAAGGTCACACCGTAGGTCCCTGGAGCAGGGGATCAGGCTCCTGGCCCTGTGTCACAGCATAGTCCCCTTAAACAATGAGCTGCTCTGCCTTCCCAGCCCCAAGCACGGCTCCTAGCTCCTTCCACCATCAGCCCCACGCACACCCATCCATTCATGACATTACCCCACATCACACAGGGTACCAGAAACCCCAGGGTGGGATACCAAGGCATTTTTGCCCATTTTCAGCATCCCCTGGCTGAGCTCACAGCCCTCCAGCTGAAAACCCTTTGGGGTTTTGAGACAACTGCTTTTCAGCTACAAACACCCGAGGCAGTGGATGCGGTGACCTCGTCAGTGTCAGGATCTGTCAGGGTCCTGCTCCTGCAGGCGCGGGAGGCAGAGATGCTGTGCTTCGTGCCCTGCTCACCTCCTTCCCCAGCCTCAGGGGCGAGGGTGATGGCCACCCAGCAGCACGGCATCGCTGGGACCCACGGGTGCCAGCTCCCCTCTGTGTGAGCAGGGCTGGCCAGCTGAGAACAGGCAGGGCAGTTGGATGTCCCCACAACCGCAGCGCTCAGTCTTTCGGTATTGTTATACGGGGAAAATGGAGAGTAAATATGAATGAATTCAATATTAACTGTGTGAGATAGGATGCTGTATATTCACGCGGTTAAGTAAAAGAGAGTAAATGGAAATCTTTATCACTATAGACTGCTGAATATTAATAGTTATTGTTTGAGTCGCTGCAGCGTGGAAAAGTCAATTATAACCTAAGTGTAAAAACGTCCTGAATTATAGATAAACTAGGCAAGGAAGGAGACGAATCTTTACCACACAATACGAAAACTGCGATAAAAGAAGAAATAAATGTGATAAGAACTTTAAAACAGTAGCTGACAAAATGCACCGAACGATCCTTTGTATTAGTTAATGCATAAACTGGAAGCTCGAAAGGGTTAAGCGCCTGCATGTTAAACACTTGCTTTATTTCGGCAGCCTACACAGAGACATGAGCAGCGGAGGGGAACTAACATGTTTGCATCTTCAGCGAGAAAGCCTGAATTTTCCAAACAGCTCAACCCCCACATCAGGGCTGGGGGTTTCCAGCACCTTTTCGAGGACCAAAAGAAACTGTCAGGTTTCCAGCGTTTTCAAGAACCGAGAGCTGATAACGTGAGGGCACGTGCCTGGGCAGTAGCTGCTCTGAGCACCTGGGCTCACCATCACACTCCTGACACCGATCCTGGCAGGGGAAAGATGGGATACACACCATGAGCCCATTCCTAAAGATTGCACGGAGGCCTGGAGGGGACTGGCTGCACCCCATGTCCCTCCCTGACCGGGAAGCAATCCGAATTTCTTGCATTCGGTTCCAGAAGAGACGGATGGGTATCCCTGGGAGGTGACGGTCTAAAGCTGGCTGAGGTCTGACAAGGGGATGGTGTGGCACAGAGCTCTGAACAGCGCTGAGGGAGTGGGGTTGCCCTTCCCCTCCTGCCCCGTGAAGGAGAGTGATCCCTCGCAAGATGTTGGCATCATTTTCCATGACCGCTCCTGGCAGCGGAAAGGCAGCGTGCCAGCACAGGAGGAGGAAGCAGCTTCGAGTCTCTCCAGGTCTCCCATCATCCCAGTCCATCCCGCTGATGGCTGTGGTTTCGACTGGTGTCCTCCAGCCCTGCAGCTATGTTATTTAATCCCTCATCCCAGCTCAATTCCCACAGCCATAAGCAAGCCTTTTGCCAGATCCACAGCCTGATAAGCTCATATGCCTTGGTGGCAGGGGAGGAGATGAGCCAGGTGATCCCCAGCCCCCCAGAGGACCAGCATCCATTTATCACCCCAAACAGTGGATTCTGAATCCCATTAGCTCCACATGTCATTACTCCCAGGCGGTGCCAAGTGACCCATTATAGCAGGAGTAAAACCAGCAGGTTTCCAGAGCGAGGAGGTTGGACACGACACGGAAGGTGTTGTGCTTCCTCTCCAGTAATTAATCCACCCCGCTCCCACCCCCGGCTAACGCTGTGTCATTATTTTGGATCCTTCAAACAAGTGTCTCTGCAGGTCGGCGTCGGTTATCCCTGGAGAGCAGCGCTGGAGTTTATCCTGTTGCCATTCATGGCTGAGAACCGCTTCCCAGAGGAGAGGAGGGGGCTGGCTGCCCGTGCCAGCCTCAGCCCTGCTCTCCAAGAGCCTCCCGCGCGCGAGCAGCCACGGCCACCGAGCCCTCGCTGTCCTCCTGTCGCCATCCTCAGCCCAGATACGCCGGCACACACCAAACCCCGCTGCTGAGGTTGCACAACTATTTCCATTAGAAGCCATAATTAAGGTCAAAAACTATTTCTATTACAACCCTCCTTTACTCACTCAGAGCTTCCTGACAAATGCTCCTTTTGCTCTAATTTTTTCCATGCCCTGAGCCCAGAGGCAAATTAGGAGTTAATGTTTAAATTAAGCTTATTGAGGAGCATCTGAGAGATTTGAGAAGCACACTGTCCTGTTCCTGCCACTGCTCCGGAAACAGCCTGCATCCCCAAACCGGCAGCATGTCCCGCTCTGGAGCAGGGGCTTCGCTAGATCTAAGTGGAGGAAAAAGCTGATTAATATTAAGCTGATTAATATGGGACCATTGTTTAGGGATACCCCATGGAGTATTTATATTAATTCCACGCTAGGAGCGCACTGTGACCCTGCACGGATGTTAGTGTAGCCTGAATATTAAAACCATTTCAAAACAATGAAATCTTGGCCACAGCCACAATCAGAGCAGCGGCAGCTGACAGACCCCGTCCCCTGCCCGTGCGGTGAGCTGACGTCTTTGCTCAGCCCGGTTAACCATCAGCAGCCAAAGGGTGACCCAGCACAGAAACCATTTGGTCTCAGAGCAGCCGTAAACGCTGTGGTCTGGCAGATCACCCGCTGCAGGTCCTCCAGTGCTGCGGGGCAGAAGAGCTGTAGGAAGGTTGATGTCATCAGGAGCAGACATTCGGGGAGATCCTATCGCATCTGCTCTCTGCAGGGACAGGGGGGTTGTTGCAATTAGTGTAATTTCCTTTAGGAATCTAAGAAAACACCAGTTCTCCAAATCTGCTGGAATTCCTACCCTTCCAGAAAGGCAGGTTAGGAGCAGCCAGCCGGCACCTCCAAACCACCTCTGCTCACAGACAGAATTTGTGACTCATTAAGACAACAAATATGAACAAGATCGATATCGCTGTCTTCAACAACTCCAGGTACCATTGGCCCGGAAAAGTAATCATCTGATCCGAGCTGTGGGAGAGAAGGAATACGCTCTGGGGCAAGACCCTGCAGGTATTCTGCCAGTACCAGGCAGAGGAGCCAGGACGAGCTGGCATAAAGGTGTAAGGGTGGTTTTTTGGTGGTGGTCTCTATCCCAAGGGTAGTTTCTCCTCACAAAGAGGCTGCTCAGGGGTGTCAGGTTGTGCGCAGGGGCCGGCAGCCGGGCAGGCCGGTCTTGCGTGCATTAATCGCCTCCGTCTGCTCGCCATACGGGCTGCCGTGGCCATCCCCGGCAGGGAGAGGAATGCTTTTGTTAGCCCAGCACACTTGGCAGCCGGGAGGGATCGCTGGAAAGCAAAGCAGGCACTTAACGAGCCGCGTCCTTCCATTATAATTAAAGCGAGACCCAGAAATCAAAGCTGTTATCTGCCTGCCCACACGACGGGCAAGATGCTGCCCTTGGTCACCGCCAAGCTGGAGTCCAAGTCAACCCATGGGCTTTCTGCCCGGGGAATGGCTGTGGACGTGGGCCAGGGCTGCCAGTGAGCCCCCGGCACCCGCAGGGT
>NW_010259746.1:38197-66000 GCF_000690775.1 Eurypyga helias
TGACCCCGTGGCACCAGCTGGTTTAATTTACAGGTAACCCGTCTCCAGCGCCGGAGAGCGGCTGCAGGGCGCGGAGAGACCTCCAGCTGTCAGAGATCAATGGTGACAAGCTCTCCCCTTTTTCCTCCTCCCAAGACTTCGATGCCGGGTCACCTTCAGCTGGGAGGAAAGCCATGGGTTTCCGCAGCGGTTCCCAGAACACGGGAAGGCTGGCTGCTCACACGCTGCCTCGGCACACCGGCGGCAGGGCGATGGGGTGAGCACCCGGGATGCGGCTGAGCTTCCCCCTGCTGCGGAACGGCAGCAGCGGTCCAGCAGCTCAAGGGCAGCCAGTTTTCACCTCCATCACCCCAGAATTTATTGTGCATGAGCACGGGGTGAGGAGAGGGAGGATTTAGCAGGGAGAACACCCCTTTGCTCAGCATTCCAGGCCATCAGCACGGCATGCCCCTCCCCACCAGGCCAGGATGGCTCCTTGCACTGGGCCGGCGTCTCCGTGGCCGCTGGAGAGACCAGTCTTGCTGGGACCCTTCTTGTCGGATCCATGTCTAATGGCCGCGCTGGGGGGAACAGCCAGGCTGGGGACGGAGGGGTGAAAGGGCAATGACTGATTCACAAACCACCCAGTCACCAGAACAAAATTCCCCTTCTAACAAGGCATGGAGCAAACAAATTATCTTTGTTGTTAGGAAATCTGTAAGCACTTATCGTTATAATTACCATCTGTGGTTTTGCCATTCAGGTAAAGTAGCAGCAGCAGCTCTGATATGGGTTAGGCTCAGCCCCGCGGGCTGCTAATCAAAACCAACCCGTTTGCCTTCAGGTTGAAGATGATGTCAAACTTGATTGAACGTCCACCTTTGATGGCTTTACCTGAGACCTAACAACATCTGCGTCCTACTCACAGTAGCTCTGAAAGGTGATACGTGTGGAAGAGCGAAGCCGCCTGCCATCCGCACCCAGAAAGGGAGCAATGAGCTCCGACCAAAAGAATCACAGCTTCAGGAATCAATAAAACACAATTTAAAATTAAAAAAAAGAAAAAGAAAAGTGTAAACAACAGAGACCAAAGCCCAAAGAGCCGGTCAGAAGATTTATATGCAGCTTAGTTCAAATTTCTGTAATCTATTTAAATTAATAGCTGGGTCCCATGTTAAATTGCTTCCAGAAACCAACAGCTTCCAGGTTATTTCATTCTTTGCAAGGGAAGTGCAGAGGGAGACCTCGCCGTAGGCTCAGCAGCACAGTGCAGCTCATCCCCTCAGGGCTGAACCTGGCATGTGCAAGGAGCCCGGACACGGCGGTGAGCTGGACACATTCCCCCTTAGCCGCTGCCCAGCACCTCCCTGCAGTGACACGCACAGCGAAGAAGGTTTGGGGGTGCTGGACCCCACTATTTGCTGCACCAGGTTGGGGCGGGAATGGGAGCATCCTCCCACACCCAAACCCCATCTGCGCCATGCTCTGCTGAGCGCAGCAGCTGGTGGCACGAGGGACCCCGATCCCCACCGAGGAAGCTCTCCTCACCGTGCCACGCGTTCCAACGCCATCCGGGCTTGCCCAACGTTTTCCATTTTAAGATCTTCCCTCAATTCCTTATAACCATGACAGCATTTAGCTTTTTTTATTTTCAAAAATAAGAAAAATTCCCCGGAGCAGGGGGACACAACCCAGGCCAGGAAGATTTCAGCCAATGTGCTGAACGAGGTCCTGGAAAACGAGGATGGCCAAATTGAGAAATTCTTGCAGCCGCTTCAAGGAGAAGCTCGAATGCCTCCGTGTTTGTGGCGGAGAGCTGAATTTCCCTGGGGTGCTGCAGCAATTTTCCCAGTGATAATTCTTCCAAGTTGTGCAATATTTTAAGCTTCTGAAACTCCCAGGTTGCCCATGTCGAGCGAGGAGCTTACGTTTGCTGACTGGCAACTCTGCGGATTTACCCGAGCCCCAAACTGGGGATGCTGCGGGGGGGGAGCTGGGCTCTCTCTGTGCTTGCACCTTGCAGCAGCCGAGGGGACTCACGTTGCCTGGTGCAAACTCTCCCACCCCAGGCAGGGAGTGACGGGATAGGAAAACTGCATGGGAGCAAAGGGAAGGGGAGGAACATGCCGAAATGGGGCGAGGGCTTGGCGAGGGAAGGCAGGCAGGGGCAGGAAGGGTGCTGCAGAAGTGCTTGGTGTGGATCACGGGATCCTCAGCCTCCTGCGTTGAGAAGGCAAAGCCATTTGTCAAACACCACCTCTTACTGGTGGTAGAAAGAAATATTTAACTCCCTGCGGGCAGAATGTCTGGTGTCGGTGCGTACAACTCCTTGAAACGGAGCAGCATGAGGAGCTGCACTCAGCTTTCCCCCATGCCCGTAAGCTCTTGGGGAGAAAGATGCTCACGAGAGAAACAATTTAGAAAGGCAGAAGCCTTCTCCTCCTGCTTTTCATCACATTGGTATTTCCACGCAAAACCCCACCTGAGCAGGGTTTGATTTTAACTCATTCTCTTCGCCACATCCTACCTCTGGCAGAAACCAAACCCTGGGAATGAGAGCCCCAAAAGCTGAAAGCAGGAAAATCTCCTGGAAACCATTACACAATCGAGTGCTGTTGCGACATGTCCGAGGTATAATAAACAAGGTGCTCGACATACCAGCAATACCATCGCTCTGCCCTGCGTCACTGCCACCCACTTGCAGGAGACTTTTCTTGTCTGTCCCCAAACCTCTTTTGAGCCTCAAGAGCCAGGCTGAGATCCCTGTCCCGGTGTTATCCTGATCATCCAGCCCTAAGGAACCACCATCCTCGGAGGGAGGTAACAACCCTGGGAAAATGGCGTTGTGTGGATTTATTATATCACAACCTGCTCATCGGGGCGAGACGCCTGCCGAGGCTTCACTCATATCACCTCTGTCTGCAAACGTGGTCACCGCTCTCACTGCAAATGGTACAAGACCCTTCCCTGCACCTCACCTGCTTCAGGGAGCACAGAACTACGGCACCTGGAAAACCCCTGTCCAAGAGCATCCCTCTCCCTATGGCCCGGGAGCCAGCACCACGACTCCAAATTAGCTTCTTGACGAAGACAGACAGGTTACCCCCTCCCAGCACAGCTGCTCTAAATAAACCACAGCCCACAGATTACCATCTGAGGATAATATTTTAACCACAAACTATTGTTATTTACCCTTTACGGAGGCAGGCAGATGCGGGAGGGCCTTCACACCGAGTCATGGCCATGTGAGTTATGGCAGGGGGGATGAAGGTGCTTGGTGGCACCAAGAACTGCTGTTATACTTTTCTCTTCAGCATCACTTGGAGATCTCCTGCAGAGAAACCCTCCAGTTCCTCCGTGCTCCCCCTCCACAGCTTTTTAACAAGCACTTCTACTAGGCACGGCTTCTCCCGCTTCTCACCAGCAGCCCCTGGAAGGCACCCTCCACCCCCAGCCATTCCCATGCTTCAGCAGTACCAGCGTGGTGTGAATCACAGGTGTCCCCCCAGGAAAGATCAGCTCCCCGTGCCCCCCGAGGAACAGGCAGCTCATCGGCAGCAGCCTGGCAGCTTCTCCATCCTCATTCAAGCACAGCCACCCCCAAGGGAAGGGGGATGCTGCATCCCAAACCAAATGTGCACCAGGGGGGTGACAACCAACCCCCCCCCCCCATCAGGCTGGAGGAGGAAAGCAGCCTCTGGTCACCTCGGATGAGGAGAAGCAGGGTAAGATATTGCAGCCTCCCGGCCCATCGCTGTTACCCCTTCACTGGGGGAAGAGAGGTTTTGGGGATGGACTGATGGACGGAGAGCACGGTCTGGCAGCTGGCCCCATGCCCGTCAGCATCAGGCTCTCTTCCAGAGTCCCAGACACCAGCAAGTTTGTTCCTGGAAATATTTGTAAAATGTAGGCAACTCTCTTAATAACTCCCACATGACGCGTTTTTAAAAAACCCACAAGCAGTGTCAATGTTTCCGTCAAACCAATATCATGCTGACGCCAAGCAGCAGCGAGGGGCGGAGGAAGGTGGATTTACAGCAGAGGCGTAAGATGAAGCACCAAACCCCTGGGTTTTGGTCCCAGCTCTGCCACAGACTTGCCTGTGCTGGAGGAGGTGTCTGTGCTCACACCCCCGCTGCCCCATGCCTCAGTTTCCCCAACCAAAACAGGAGGAGAGAAGAAAGGTCGAGAAATGCGTCCAAACCCAGCAAGGTGGAGAGGCATGCGAGGAAAGAGCGTATTGTTGATGGACTAGCCAGGGGTGTCTGCAAGCCCAACCGAAAGCCCCGCTGGCAGCAAGGTGTCCGAGGGAGAGCCAGCCCTGCTGCGCATGAAGCCCGTGCTCGTTCGGGGTCTGGTGCCTCATAGGCAGAGGCTGCAGAAAGCCATCACAAGGGCTAATTCCTAGTGCCAATCCCCAAATAAGCCACTCCAGGGAGCAATCAGCTCCCCACAACCCTCTGCGTAGTCCCGCAGCCTTGCAAAAAGGGGTCCTGGGGAACTACATCCAAAAGGGTGGCACCATCCGCTGGCCTGAGGATCCAGTGTGATTGCTCTTGGGATGCTGCTGCAGGGCTGGATTTTTGTTCCTTGGTTTTTTTTCCTCTTTTTTTTTTTTTTTTGTTCCATTCCAGAGACCTGGTTTTAGTCTGCGGGCTGACACTGGTTTTCGGCGCAGACATCAGGCAGCGCAGCTCTTCCCGCATCAGCTCACACCTGCTTCGCAAAGCTGCTCTCCATCCAACACACACAGCCTGTTTGCAAGCTAAGCGTATGTTTGCGTAACCTCGGGCTTTTTTGGCCGGAAACCAGGCTTTGGGGAGGATTTCTCAGGCTTTCAAAACCCATCGTGGTGCCGGGGCCCTGAGTACGTGTGCTCTAACCGCACAACGTGACGGGCAGGGGGAAGGAGCGGTGGCCGCGGGAAGGAAAGATGGGTCTGTCCAAGCTGTAAAAGACGACTTTTTGGGATCACACCTCGCTTTTTTTTCCCCTCCCCGGAGATATTTTCTTTCAAACACCATAAAAAAGTATTGGATATTCTTTCAAAGATGCCCAGGAGAGTGAGCAGAAGGAAAGCCAGGCTGCACCGTGGTTCTGCGGATAACTGATTGCTTTGCTCATTTTGGTCTGACCCAGAACAAATATGTTTCATTTTTCCAATGAGCTGGTAAAAAAAAAAATACAGTCCCCTTATTTCTAGTTTACTTAGAGCTTTTTTTTTTTTTTCTTTTATTCCCTCTTTAATGCAGGGCAATTTCAGAACAAAAAGCCAAAATAGCGACTTGAAAAATCACTTTTTAGGGTTTTCTTATTCTTGTCAATACAATTTGCTCCGCTCAGCCTGATTTCACAAATCATTTCAGTCACCTTGAAACACTTCTTTTTGGCCCTTTCACTGCTCGCTGCAGCCACCCTGCTCAGCTGTGGTCCCCAGTCGGGATACACCAGCACCCGCACCGCCGGCGCAGGATGCAGCCGGCAGCACAGCGCTGCCCTCCGCACCGGGATTCATTCGCTGCTCGGCTCAACGCCGTTTCCCTAGCGAAAGATGCTTCAGACTAAAGCCGAGACGTGGTTTGCCAAAATATTTGACAACACGAAAGCTCTGCTTGGCCGGGCGCCAGAAACCCCATTTGAAAAGTGAAATTCAGCATGCTCCAGCCCCAGGGAGCCGTTCCCACGCAGCCCGGGAGGGCGACGGCAGCGCCCGGGGATGGGGATGCAGCAGACATCCCATCCCCTCCTTGTTTCAGCCATGGTGGAGGATGAGCATCCCAGCAGCCGTGGGAGACAGGCTGCACCTCTCCCACGCAGGTGATGGGGTCAGGGTGCTGCAAACGCCCAGGCACCCTTCCGCAGGGCACCCAGAGCTTGTCCAAGATGAAGTATGGCTCTGGGGCAGCCAGCCCTCCCTGCAGTGTAGCTCCCAGCTACAAACTCACCCCAACACGGGCACTGCCAGCTGCCAGGTCCTGCCAGCTCCTGCCCAGCCTGCAGCTGAGACCCTGCGCTGGGCAAACGATCCCTCACTAGCCACCAACATTGTCCCTCCGGCTTGCGGGTGGCTCGGGAAGGCTGAGCAAACGGCCCTGGCACTGCTCCATCCACTGGCCTCCCTTTGGGAGCTGTGTGCCATATGCCCTCCTTGCCACAGCTTTCAGGGGACACTCACCTGCCAAAACCTAAGGGAAGGAGTGGCTCAGAGCCCCCGTGGCAGCAAGGTGGGAGGAAGGCCAGGGCACAGCCACGCCACTGCTTTTGTCTGTAACTCAGCCAGGATTTAACGCCGGGTAAATCTGTCGCATGGCCCTCATCTTTCTCCCTGCATCGTGAAGTGCTGAGCACACATCGGGGTGCTGTAAAACTAACTCATAATAAAAAAAATAAGGTCTTTCAGGATGAAAGACTAATGCGTTATCCTCAGCACGGGGAGAGGTGCGATACAGGTAAGCAGTATATTTGGGAGACTTTCTCCTCCTGCCCTCGGGTGCTCACCCGTCTCTGCCCAGGCTGTCATCCCTCTGGCACAGCCCTCGTGGGATGCCTGGAGAGATGCTGCCCATCGCCCTTCTGCCCCCCAAACCTCTGCTCCCAGGGTGCCCGGGGGTTTCTTTGTCTGCAACCCAAACGATCCAAGCCTTCGTTTGCATCGCTTCCCCTTTGCACCAGAAAGGGAACAACAAAATTAAAGAGCAAGGCACTGCAGTAAATACAAATATAAAAGCAGCGAGCAGCATCCCCGGCAGCAGTAACACATGTCCAAGAACTCCAAATCCCGGCGCAGAAAGACAGCGCTTCTGGAAAGAGGTAGCAGAAAAAGAGAAAAGTCTTCCCTGAGATCCCTGAAGCATAAATCCCAGATTTGAGCTACGAAGTAGAGCATTAAGATGGAAAAAAAGAAAAAGAAATCTCAACCCTTTGCCAGTATGCTGATGTTCATGAAAAGAATAAATATCTGGAAGGAGAGTGGCTGTTATTGCTGGAATAACACAATCACAAAGGAACACACCGCAAACAATTACACTGGAACTAAGAGGGATGGACGCTCGCTCTGTACGCAATTAGGCACAGCTATGAGTCAGGGAAACGCACATTTTTCTGGAAACACTGCGCTTCTCCTTAGCACAGAAACCACCTCCTGGATGGCAGGATAAAGTTTAAAAAAAGAAAAGAGAAAAAAAGGGAGCAGAAATCTGCAGTATCATAACAGAAATCACAGATCAATGCGTTTGCCCTAGGAAATGAACAGATACAAATCGGGACTTGGCAGAGAATGGAATCTCCTAAACAAAGCAGAAACGGCTCAAAGGGGAAGGAACAAAACAGAGAGGGAGAGGAAGGGAAGAGGGAGCAGGCTCTGGAGCAGACACCATCAATCTGCACATGTGGAGAAGGAGTCAGCAGCAGTACCTGCCTCCCGACCAGCAAAGGCTGCACATGTAAAGAGGGAGGACAAACAGCCCTGAGAAAATACAGATGATTCGCTTCCAAGGGCTTTTTCTTGCCAAAATTTACAGGCCTGCAGTTCTCGGTTAATAGATGGAGCTCCCCTTAGAGCTTCTAATGGAAGAGGCTGAAATGAAAACCACCCGCTCCCCGAGGAGAAGGGGGGTCAGATCCAACAGCCTGCACGAATGTGTTCTGCATCATCTCTGCCGGGACAGACCTCTGGACACCTCATCACACGCCCTGAGATAACGAGCTATGTGGAAGTGGGAATGTGGATTTTTAAATTAAAAAAGAAGAAACTGCCTAGCACAAAGGGATCGTCTGCAGGAGAGCGCAGAGGCAATCCCAGCCTCCCGGCGCGCCCTGGGCGTGCGGGGGTTTGGCGAATCCCCCGGGACACCGCCGGCCTGACCGCTGGTGAATCCCACGGGACTTCTGTGCTCCGTCTGCCTGCGGGATGGAGAGGATAAATCCACGACAACCGTGCAGGTTGGGCTGCGGAGGGGGCTGCCTTGACAATACGGAGCAGTGCACGCTGTGATTCTCCCAGGATTTGGGCCTTCCAACACTGCTCCCCAGCAAAGAGGTTTCCCTGACTACATTAAAAGGAGGGGAAAAAGGAAATAAATTTATAGACACGGGGAGCTGCTCACATTTCACTTTGGTTCCCTCTGAAACGAGGCAGGGAGGGCAGATTTCTTCCCTGCCAGCCGGGCTCCCCAGAGCACCTTTTCCCAGGGTCACGCAGTGCCGGGCGGGCAGGGGGATTTAGGGATGGGGGCCAGCGAGTGCTGTGCCTGCTGCAGCTCAGCACGTGCCAGCCATCCCAAAGGAGGCACCGGCGGCCGGTATCTGGTCAGGGCTACCCAAAACACACTGTAATCAATAGCTCTGCTCGCATGGAGACGCGCTCCCAGACGTGCATAGGCTGGCAGGCAGCAAATGACATGATGTTACAAAGAGGGACCCCAACAGCTATTAAACACAACAGGCAGCAAACTCCTCCATCGATATTCTGGACACACGGCGTAACTCTTGCCATAAATCACTCCCCGTCACACAGAGAATACAACCTTTGCAGAACTGGCGAGGTGTCACGCAGCTCCACGCGCAGTGTTAAATGCAAACTGTTTAATTAACGGGATTACACATTTGCAGTTCACCTGCACGTGCCCCGCGTTGTCAGACGGCTCTCAAACATCTAAGGCAGGCTGCGGCAGAGCCCCGGCACCGAGCAGGGCACTGATGGATGCGAAGCGGTGACGGAAAAGCGACGCGTGATGGAGAGGCGAGGCGGCTGGAAGCGGAGCAAAGCCCAGCCAGCGCATCAACTGCTGCAGCACCAGCTAAAAGGTCTGCAAACAAGCACGAGGGGACCAATCCTGCCCCTTTGTGCTCCCCACCTGAGCATTCAGACCCCCCGTCATCTGCAGCTCTTCTGATCCCAGCAGCCAGTCCTCTCTCACCTGGCAGCAGAGCTGGAGATAGGAAGGGGAGCAGGGCAGAGTGACCCCCAACTTGGCTCCCACGGGGCGAGGTGGCCATAAAAGTGATTTATCCACCAAGCCAAAGGCAGGTGAGTGAGCTCCCACTGAATCAGGAACACACGGCACGGTGTCACTGGGAAAGGCAGTGCACAGCCCAGGAGCGACGCTGGCGCGCAGGAGAGCGGGCACACCACGGAGTAAAGGCACACGCGAGCGTATATACAGTATGGTGTGTGCATATTTAATGTATTTGCTTGGCAGATGGAATAACTTTGTTAACAGACTATTTAAATTCCTGAGGGGGTACCTGTAACTATTAGAAATTGATTTTATGAGCCTGTTATACAAACATTACTCTTCAAGGTCTAAAGCATATTGAAATTCTTCCTGTTCTCTCTCAAACAGATGGTGCTAGGAATTTTTCTGAACCTACTCATATCCATAAATACTACCCACCAATCCCTCTTGCAAGACAGAAACGATCCTAATTAGAACGGTGAGCCCTCGCCATTTTTTCCTCATCACAGAGTTACTATAAAAACACTCCAGAATAGGACGGTTTTGGCAAACCCCTCCCCAGACACACAACTGTGAGTATTCCTCTGTTTGTCATGATTAGACAGAATAAAAAGGGCTTTGGTGCCATTTGTGAGCCCTGGAAACAAGGCAGAGCTAACGTGTGGGATGGCAGCAGGAGCAGCCGGCGTCATCATCGGCTACGGGTAACAGAGGGTTAGGGCTGGGGATGTGATGCCAGCAGGATCCAACCCCGGGCTCAGTAATGTACCAGGGCCTTCAGAGCACACCAAATTGGAGAGAAATTAATGTGGAGGAGGGGAAAAAAAAAATCCCCTACAACAGACTAAATGGTGCAAAGGGTTGCTTTCTAAGGAATAATTAAAAGAGTTCAATCTGTCAAGCTTGACTAGGCATCAGTTGGGAGCAGGCATCAGGGTGAGGGTGCCTGATGGGGAGCCACGGGTGCCCAGGGAATTCACACAGCTCCAGGAGGTGCCTTCCAGGATGTCATAAGCAGGAGCGAAGGGATCAGAGGCAGGTTAGCAGTGTGAACGCAGCTCTGCGCTCCTTCAGGTACCGCCCGCTTGTACCCGTGGCTGGCTCAGTGGGTGTTCAACCAGAAATGAAATTTTGCTCACTGAGAGATCATTTGAGGCCGGCAACAGATTCATTTAATCAAGCAGCCAGATTTGTTGCAGGATGAAATTAATTTTGTTCTGGGTAGAAGTGGAGGTAGTTGAGGGAGACGAGGGCTTCTATTCAGGGGAGAGAAACAATATGCGGTGCGATAAGGTGCCTGGCCTCGCAGCGTGAACAGGCAACCCTGCAGCTCAGATAGGCCACCGGATATTTTTTTTTTACTATACTGCCATTCATGAACAACCCTGAGCTCAAATACGGTCATAAAGAGCATTCAGTGAATGGAAAAAAAATCATTAAAAATTGTGTTCTCTTCCTGGACAACTCAGTAGCAGAAAGTGCCAGCTACATTTGTTGAATAAATTGCTTGCAGGGAATAGTTTTTACTAGCTCTAAATGGGATGAAATTAAGCAAAGGGGAATGAATGCCAAGTACCACAAAACTATTCCTGGGTGTGAGAGGTACGAAGCAGGGAGCAGCCTCTCCAGGCAGACCCCAACAGAAAGCCACGTCCAGAACCCCTGGTACCCAGCTCTGCCCAGCACCCTGCAGATTTGGGGCTGCTTGGTCCAAATTTGGTACTTCCAGGTCTCATCAGCAGAGGGCAGGGGCTGGCCACAGAGCCAGGGACTGGGGCCACTAGACTGGGCAAGTGAGACTTTGGGTGTCCCTGGGTGCCCCTCAAGAGCCAGGCAGCAGGTTTTGCCAGGTTATCTCCCCACCAGCGCCAGGCCAGCATGGAGATCGCAGTAGAATATGTGGATTTTGGAAGATGGGGATCCCAGGCACATGGGAGAGGAGCAGAGCTTGCAGGAGTTAAGTTCACCCTTATTCCTCTTGCAGCTGCCCAAACAAATCCCAGGAGGTTCACTGCTCCCCAGCTGCAGCAACCATCCCAGACTCCCATCCTTGGTCCATCCTCAGTGCTGTCTCCCAGCCGGAGGATCACCCCAGCACCGAGAACAGGGGCAGGCCTGACACCAGCAACAGAGGAAGCTTTCCAGCTGGTTAATTTCTGAGGACTTCAGGAAAGAGGGTCCTATTAAAGAAAAGCAAAAAATCCCCAAATGGTTTGCTTATGCTACCTGCTGTCTTGTTTGGTCAACCCAATGCAGGCTGAGGGCTGGTGGACGTAAGGATATTATCCAAGCTCCATCCTCCATAGAGGAGGTGGAATTTTTTCCCCTTTAATAGCCATTAAGGCACAGAGCAGCCCAGGGCAGGGTGCCTGCAGAGCCCCAGGTACCCTGAGCCCCCCCACAGCAGTAACCCCGAGGCTCCCAAGATGCCCCCACACCACTCGCAGCTGGTCTCCAGCCCCATCAGCAGCTCCAGGACAGAAGCGTATGGGGATACAGTGGGGTACATACAGGGATTCCCCAAGCTTTGGCCCCCAGCGAAAGGCATCTGTGCAGCTCACGGGGGGAAATCTGGTGAGCAGAAGATCCCGCCGCCGCCCTGGGGCGATGGCGCGTAGCAAATTGCCGCAGACAGGAGACTGTAATGCAATCCTGCAGCAGCAAAAGCCGGCATCTCTTGGCTGAATGCACAAACGCGGTGTGCCATGGAGCAGGGAGGTGACAAACCCTCGCCAGGCAGACTGGGGGTGACACGGCAGTCCAGGCACCTCCATGCCAGGGAGCGAGGCTCAAGAGGTGACTGGGCAAATCAGCCCTAACTTCTCCTCAAGACCTGAGGGCAAGACAAAGGAAGCAACGCTGGCCTGATCCCACACTACTCTGCCCTGCCAGTTTGTGAGCACAGGGACTGGGAGTCCCTTGGGAAGCAGCTGGAGGAGGATGGGTGCAGATGAGGGTCAGAGGACCTTGGGGCAATAGCTCACCTTGAGCCATTTGGGGTTTTCCGACCAGGCGTAGGTCCTTGCTGCCTCTTGGGGCCATGGAGGAGCTCAGGGAGTCCAGGGTGGACAGTCCACCCACACACCTCACTAGCCAGGGTGAGGCATTGGGCAGCAGGAGAGTTTCAAAGAGCATCTCAGGGGCAGTGGCTTCACATCCAAAAAGCACCTCCTTTTCCAAAACCAATCCATCACCAGCTGCATCACAACCTACTGCCACAACCAGATAAAAACTGAGATGAAATAGTGTCTCACTGCCTACCCACCTCCCCCACCGCCCCCCCGGGCCTTGCTTCTTCCTTGGATGAGGCAAAACTCTCCAGCAGGATGTTCCTACCTCAAGCCAGGATCACTCCACAGCTGTGGGACACCAACAGGAGGTGACGTGCAAACCCAGGCTAAAAGAACAGCTCAGGATTCAAAAAAACCTTCCCAGGAATGGGATCAGGTGGCAGGGGACATTCTGTACAGGAGGTCACGGAGGTGCAAAGAGCACCCAGGCGCTTCCTCGTCCAGCCCTGTAGCACAGGGAGGTGGGTGCTGAGCATTTCCATTACACTGCTACAGCAATTACAGAATCAGCCAAACGGTTAAAGAGGCTGGAGGGTTTGATTTAAATAAATAATAATAATTTAGCTTCTAAATTGCTCCCACATCGAGGTGCTTCAGGCTTTGCGCAATGCAATAAAAGCCATCTCTAAAAAAAAAAACCACAACAACGAAAAGCACACTAAAATGTTATCAGAAAAACACTACTCATTAAAATTAACAATTAAAACAAATTAGAAAGGCTCTCCTGACATGGAGGGGGAGGAAGAGCATCCAAATGAGAAAAAATGCCTGTTAATTTTTAGTCACTGATAAGTAAAATAATGGTCTCGTTTAGTACTGATTAACTAGAATTATTTAATTTTAGTTCAAATTATTCAATTTTTGGTGGAAGTTACCTAGTAATTTTTAATTACCGATACATAATGCAGTGACGAATGACTCTTATTTACCTCTGTCTGCAGAGAAGCGTGCAAGAAATCAATAGGCATTTCTGGCAAATTATTAAGCAACTTGATGAAATGATAGGAATGTTTTCCCATTAGCAGGAACTGCCAAGCCCCAGCCCAGGATGAGCGCTGGAGCCGGGCACAGGGTGAGGGAGGAGAAGCCAGGGCAGCTCTAAGGCAGGGAGACCCCCGAGCACTGGTCCAGAGAAGTGGCTTTCGGGAAGAGATGGGGTCAGAGCCGGGAAGAGGCAAACTCACCCCGCAGCGCTCAGGAAAGCGGCATTCGGTCCATTTTTAGCAGGGAGCAGGCTCAGCCACAGACTCTTGGCTGCCTCATTGATTTTTTTCTCCTAATGGAAACAACCTGCAGGACTGAAAATATTTGCAAACTGCTCAGGTCAAAAGAGGGAGCAGCAATAACAACAGGGGTGGAGGGGAGGCTCTTCCAGGGCAGAGGCATGCTGTGCCCCTTTCCCAGCATCTCTAGGAGGTTTTCTTTTCCCTGGGCACACTGCCTAGCCTACTTTTTTTTTTTTTTAAATCCTCAAGCAAGAGCATTTCCTGGGTATGTGTCACACGTGGACCAGCCTCATTGAAGAGATGAGGGTGGAAAGGGTCAGAGGAAGAGGAACCGGCGCTGCCCTTGACCTGTGTGTGGCTCTAAACAGCCAAAATTCACCTCTCATCACCTGCTAGAGAGCTCATGCCTTGTGTCAGAGCCAGGACTGCTCAGACAACACGGTGAGGCAGGATTAGAGCTCAAAAGGATCTTGATAAATCAGAGAAAGAGCCAGGAAAAACAGGAGGGTGTTCACCAAGACAAGTGCGAGGTTCAAGTGAGCAAACATGGGGCGGGGAGAGAAAGCCTAGATAAATAGGAGGGGAAGCTGGCAAGGTAGCTGCTCTGCAGAAAAGAGCTGGGGGATGCAACGGATCGCAGGTTGAACACAACGCAGGAGCATTGTACTGCGGCAAAACCGCTAAAAGGTTAAAAAAAAGGAGCATTGTTGGGAAATATAAAAAGAGCATCTTGTCTCCAGCACCTTCGCCAGCCCTGCCACAGTCTTGCCTGTGAATAGGTCTGGATTTGGGTGCCGCTGTGTAACAGAATTGGGAAATAAAGAGCAAGAGCACAGCCAAGGACAGCGAGACCTGCCAGAGGTCTGGAAGGCCATTCAGAGTGGTGCCTGGCTGAGGTGGGCCACCCCCAGGGTAGGGGGCAGATACCCATGCCCCTGGGGTGGAGGGACGCTGCAGGGAGGAAGTGGCTTGTCGGCACTGAGCACGAAACACCCGGCTGAAGATGCAGTGAGGAGAAATTCTGTTTAGATGCCACCCTCTCGGATGCAGAGCCTACTGGGTCCCATCTCCATCCCAGAGATGGGCTGAGATACCTCCAGCAAACGCAGCCGGAGCTGAGCTGATCCTGCCTCAGTGCTGGGCTCAGCTCCCGCTCCTCTGCGGGCGTCTGGGGAGGGGGACGGGGTGCATTCCCCCTCACCATCCCAGAGTCAGATCCAGACCCATCTCACCCTGCCCAACGCTGCCAAGAGAGCTCAGCCACTGGAGTGTTTCAGTGGTCAACCCTATTATTTTTTTTAAGTGAAAGAAATAGCTGTGAAACACATGATAAAAATCTATAGCCCTCCCTGCCGGCTCACAGAGAGTCCCACGACTGTTCATATTGGAAATCCAATTCCAATCAGTGTATTGGCAGGAAAGGCTTGGGGTCAGTGCCAACACACATTCATCCTGGCCAGCGCTTTCCTGAGCCTCTGTATGCTCCACTGGCCGCTCTGGTACCTGCCGAGGGCCTGTCTTGGGAGCTGGCTGCTGGAATCATCACCCCGTGATGTGCCCCGTGGAGGGTGCGGGCACATTCCTTGGTGGTGCCTCCACATGCCAGGGCTCTGCCTGCCTCCCTCCTTCCCTGCAATGTCCCGTGCTAGGCTGCCCGGGAGGTCAGTGAGCTCTAAGGCAGCAGCTCTGCTGCACAAGTAAAACCTTCAACACACCCTCCAGCACTGTTCCCCTCCCTCTCCCCAGACTTCTGCAAGGAGTAGCCCCTATATCAAGATCCACATGGCCCATCCACCATGCAGGACCCCCTTCCAGCAGCTCTGGGGCACCATCCCATTGAGCATCCCAGTGGCAGTCCCAGCTGTTTAAGACATCGGGGCACACAGCTTAGTGCTCAGCAGTGACCAGGGCACCAAACTGCCCTCAGGCACGTGGCAGCTGGGCCCGGGAACACCGTGCCAGGCTAACTCAGCTCAGCAGTGCACGTCTCCTTGGGTTCGGGTGCCTCAATACAAAAGAGATAGTGGAAATAGAGTCAGGAGTGAAGGATTTCAAGACATTGGGTTTTTTAGGAGCCTGGAGATAAAGCTGGATAAAAATGAGTAAGGTAGAGGCATTACCCACAGGGTCTTATCTGATCTGGCATCCAAACTTGCTATTGCCTCCACTTCCCTATCTTGAGGAGTTTTTTAAACGCACACAGCTACAAATCACCCCCTTCCAGTTTAAGTGTCAAATTAAATCAAGACAAACGTTCCCCTGTTCCACATTTCCTTTGGTCCTTGGCTAAGCCCTGCAGCCCTTTCCCAAACCTCCACCTCCCACAACCTGGCACAACCCCAAGCCTTTGCCTTGGGAGACATCTTCAGCTTGAACTTCCCATCCCTCTGGCATGCAGAGCTGCTCCACCGCCAGCCCCTCTCGTCAGTAAGGAAGTTGCAGAAGACTTTTTGCAAAAGGAGGTTTGCTGTCAAGCTCTTCCAGTCACTGGCTTTAAGCACATTACCCGAAAACATCAGGCTAAACTAGAGCTCGTCTTAGCACCCAGCTCACTCTGCATCAGGGATGGACACTCGTGGGTGCAACGGAGAAAGCTCTGCCGGGACAGATGGCTAAATCCAAAGACAGAAAGCTAAAAACTGATAAGAAACTCATTTTTACACCAACACATGATTAATGTGTGGAACTCATTGCCGTAAGATACAACGAGGCAGAGAGTTTTGTAAGATTTTAAAGAAGATCTGACATTTATGTGGCTAATAGAAGTTTCTGTAGCTCCATGAGTCAAGGCAGATAAAAGGAAGATGCCTGGAGGGGAGATAAGGCCATGTGCTTCGGAGCATAAGCTAATGACTAATAGCAAAAGACAAAGAAGAAAGTACCCCTGGGAGGCTGGGTTTTTCCTGTGTACCAGGTGTTTGCTTGTACCTTTCTCAGAAGGTCCTGGCACATGTTACTGCAAGATCGGATACGCGACGAGCTGCATCCCAGGCTTGCCCCAGGACAGCAACTCCCCTGCTCCTAAACTTCTACATTTTGTTTTGGTTTTAAATTAGACCCAGATCTCTTAAACCCCGAGAATCCTCTATCATTAATCCTCCTGACACACAACCTGGTCACATGTACTGGAAATCATTGCTCAGAGGTTGGCAGGGCTCCAGGCAGAGGGGACGGAGTGCTGACTCACAGGGGCCCCAGGCAGGCACCACGGATGCCAGTGAAGTGTGCCCACCCCGGCCACCCTCTGCCCAGCAACACATCGCGCAGCAAAATTTCGGCTGAGCAAGAGCGTGGTGCTGCCTGCACTCTGCCAGCTGCTGGGAGGACATGGGTGATGCTGGTGAGTGCATCACTGGCTTGGCTGGACCCCATCCCTGGGAGGGGGATCACAGACCCATGCGTGCTCAGGTACCTTCATTTTGGTGGTAGCTGCAAAGCCAACATGCCACAGGTCAGGAGGCAGGGTGGCGACTCACAAACCCCTCCTCTATACCAGACGGTTAGGAAATGTACCACATATCCTGGGCTGGAGCCAAAAAGCAGGCACAACTGCACAAATATGCTCATGCTAGGTACGACGGTGCTGGGGTTTTGTGTGTGCTCGCAGCCACGTGCTCCCACATCCCATCCCCATGCCCTTCCACTGCACAGCAACGCTGCCCCACATCCACCTCCTGCCTCCGTGCTGCTTCCCCGCCTGCCCCTTCGCAGCCCTCCGTGTCCGTGTATGGGTGTCTGGAGCTGGCGTTGGCTGCTTGCCGGCGTGTGCTTCGTGTGTGGGTCCAACACGCCTTACCTTTGCAGAGTTTACATGACCCGAGCCCAATCCTCCCCCAGCCTGTCTGTGGGCTCCGTCCTGCCTCCTGGCACACAGAGCTCTCTTTGCACAGCTACTGTCCTCCAAGACATGGGTGCTTAGGGCCCCTACCCCTCCATCCCCACATCCAACCACCACCCCAACCCTACAGCCATTAACACTGCCTGAAGGCCTTACCTTGAGGTTTGGACTCCTTTTCTCCAAAGACTGCCTGCTCGCAGAGGTGGACTCCATCTCTGGGGCCAGCCCATGGCTCACTGCCCGGCCCAGCTCTGCAGGAGGCAGGGCTGCTCTGCCCTCACGGCACCCAGCTGCTGCTGGCCACAGGGAAGGTCCCTCAGCTGCAAGATGGACATGAAGATCAGAGCACTGGAGGCTGCTGATTTCTTACATTTTGGCTTGTAAACGTGTCCTGTCCCCCCCAAAGGTTGTTTCTCTCTAAAAGCACCCGAGTCATGGTGTTTCTCCAAGCTGTTACCAAGGACCTACAAGGCCTTTCAGCTTCCACCCCAAAACACACGTTGCTGAACCACCCTGCTGGCAGACCTCCCCCCAGCTCCACTCATCGCTCCCACACCTCCTCACACACCTGCAGAGGGTCTGAGCCTTGGCCCCACGCAGGCCCCTTTGGCATCCCACCCTGACTGCACCATGGCTCTGTTCTGAAGCCGCCCCTTCCCCACAGCAAAGCAGCCTCATCCCACCTCCCATCCCTGTCTGGTCACACTCCTGTCTGCCCCTCTTCACATCTCCCCAAACCCTGCTGCGACGTCTTTGCTCAGACCCATCGTGTTCCTTGCCCTCATTGCAGCCCCAGCCACCTCTCCTTTAACCCCTTTTTAGTAGGTTAACCCCCTCATCCTCCTGCAGCCCTACAGCCAAGGCCAGGTATCTGACCCACAGGCAATGCCTCTCTCCTCCTGCCCAGCTCCATCAACCCAGCCACAGCTCCCTCCCTCACCACCCTCCCCAGGGGTGCTGCTCCCTCCTCACACATCCCCATCTCCTGGCAGGGTTGGTCTCCCCTGAACCCCCCAGGCAGGAGGGAAGTTCAGCTGCAGCACTCCTAGTCTAGACAAAAACACAACCTCCTCCTCCTCTCCCCCATGCTCCCCCCCACACTCTTGTTTGTACCTCTCCCAGCGACAGTCTGTCATTTGCTGACAGCGCTTCGGCCTCTCTAATTTGGGGCCGGGAGATCTCTGGGGAAAGCTCGTTCTTTCTTTTAATTGCACATTTACACAACACCCAGCATTCCTGGTCAGGGAGCCGGAGCACATGCAGCCCTGTGGGATGCCGAGCAGGTACCAGCTCCACTCACACTTACCCATGTGCCATCAGTTGAACAGCCACAGGTCAGCACTGAGCCCACCCTGCCAAGGGCTTCAAGACCAGGAAGAGGATGAGACCTTAAAAAAACTCCCTCTGCACAAAGCTGTCTGCATCCCAAGCCCTCGGGGAAACCCATCCTGTCCTTCATCGGCCTTTAAAAGGGCTCAGCTGAGGCTGGGCAGGGAGGGACCCAGCTGTGAGGGGCTGACAGCCCTTCAGCATCCCAGCAGGTTTGCACTCAACGAGCGGGTGCCGTTCGCTCCAGCCTGATTGAGCAGAAAGTTCCAGCCACGGGTGTGTTCCAGAATCCATTACAAAACAGCTCTCCACTCCACACCCCACCCCTACCCCCTTTTTTTTTTATTTTCCCTAAAAGCAAGATATTTGGTTCAGGAAGCATGTATGGGCGTGCTGTGGTACCCGCTGGCCCCGGCTGCGTGGTGCCCATGGCCTTGCTGCCATCTTCAGGGCATCTCCCACCGGCTCCGGCTCGCCTGGGGTTACGGCTCTGCGGGAGGGCGTTCCTTGCTGTGGCTCCTCCAAGACCAAAGGCTGGGGGGGAAAAAAGCCAACAGGCGAGTTCTGGAGGCCTTTCCACAGCACGATCCAAGAATTAAAAAAGCTAAACAGATTTTACATATTAAGACTACAACCCTTCAGTGCAACATTAAAGACTATTTACTTAAGAGGCTGTGGATGTTACGCTGGGAAGTTTTCCCTTCCACAGATGCTCCGAGCAGCGACGGCAGATGCCTGCAACCAGCTGTTCAGGGCGTTTTATCGCATCGCTACTGCAGCCAAAAATGCTTGTTATCTTCTGAAAGCGGAGGCGCCGGCTGTGGGCGCTTTGCTGCTCCGAAACGACGTGCCCAGGGCAGCCGCGGGACTGTCACCAGCAAGTCACTGCCCTTACAGTTACTCACTGATCGAGGGCCAAGAGGGAACCCCGAGGAGCATCGGTAAAACCTATCCTGTGCCATTGCCCCAGCGTGACATCGCCCAACCCTTCCCTCCTCCCGCCCAGCTTCGCTCCTCTGGGTAACCTTTGGGAAAGCTGGAGGAATTAGGAATTAACAGAGAAAAATATTTCGCCTAATCAAAAAAATGATATAATCAGAAGCGCTCATTCCGGGCCCAGAATCCTGATGGGCTTTAAAGCTCCAAATTCAGCCTTCCAACCGCAGGGAGCCGTTCCTATTCTAACGTTGGAGGGGAAAAGAGAGCTAACGCCTTCCGCTAAATCCAGATAACCCCGTTCGTCTTCTGTGGCGGATCTTTAAAGTTTTTACTGGAGAGGTGACAAACGCCAGGAAATCCAAGCCTCACCTCCAGCCCGCTCCCGGGCCACCTGTACTCGTGCCGGTGTGGCCATGCCGGCCCTGCGCCGCCTCCAAAGTCATTCTGTGGTTTCCTTCCATCCCAGACGAGGCTCCTGGAGCTCTATCTCCAATTCATTACGCTAATTGGGAGGAACCGGAAAGCCAGAGTCCGGGTCAGCAGATTTTTGCTGGGGGAAAAAATCGAAAAGAGCTGGTTTGGCTCTCTCTAGACACTCTTCCCACTGCAAGAAACTGCGAGGAACGCTAGTGGGGCTAAAAGACCCATTTTGCCCCCATTTTTTGATTGCTCCTCTCTGTCCAGGTCTGTACTCACCGCAGACCTGGTGATGTCTCCCGCGGCTTTCAAAGTTACGACCACCTGAAATTGTGTTTAGATGAGAATAGCAGCTTTCATTAATGCGTAACATGTCCCCTGTGTGCCCAAAAAGCTCCGAAAGCTGAAGAAAAATTAAAAGCCATAATGTATTTTTTTTATTCTTATTGATTTTTAAGCCTATCTCATTTTGGGGACCTGGCTCGTAATTTTGGAGCACTTGTGGGATAGTATAAGATCCCGAGGCCTCAAGGTAGGATTGCACAAAGACTTTTCCTTGTGTTTTATTTTTCAGTAACCCTGATAGCTAAACCTAGTCTTGTGGAGAAGAGTTTTTAATATTCAGGCAGACAAAAATAATGACTTTTCAGTATCATGCGGTAAACCACCTGATGGGGCCACGGGAACCTCCCTGTTGGTGGAGTCACTGTGGGCAGGCTGGCCAGGACAGATCTCTGTCTGCCTGACCCCAGGGCTGCCCTGCTTTTCCTTTTCCCTGCTTTATTGCACCATCCTGGGCTTAAACACAAGAAAACTGAGAGCCCCAGGATGCGCTGGCATCTCGTGGTCGTCGTGCGGAGGCTGGGCTAGCTGTGCAGCGCACACGGCAAGCCCGGCAGCTCCACGTGCACATCCTTGCTCGGGAAGCCATGCTTTAATCAAGGCTCTGGGATCCTTCCTTTGGCCGCCCCGGGCAGGGGGGATTTTAACTCTAAACACATTAGCATGTGAGATTGAAAGGTAACGCGTCCTCCCGGGCTGCCGAACAACGGAAAGGAGCCTGGGCTTCATTTGCACAAAGCGCACAGTGGGAATTTCCCTAATCAAATAAGAAGAAAATGAAAAACTCACTCTCTCCAAAAGTTTAATTCTCTTAATTACATTAATTGGAGAAACATAGGAGCCTCCTGTGCGTGCATTTCTTCTTTGCAGAGGAGAAGAGCTGCAGGAAGGCACTTTTTTGCTGGACCCACATCCCCTGGCAGGATGGGCTGGGGATGCAGGAGGCACAGCAGGGATGCCATCCGGTCATCCTCGCCCCCAAAAAAGCACCAAGAAATGTGCCTCCGCCAATGTTTCCTCCACCTGGGCTTTGCGCCTGCACCATTGAATGACCCACTCATGCCTGGAAAATGTAACCGTGAGTTTCTCTGGCTGTCGCCTGCTCCAGATTCCCATCAGGTGTCAGAAGGGAGACCGGGAGCAGACCGAACACTGGGTCACAGAGTTACCTGGCCCGCTGGCTGCTCTGAGGCGTTTTGGTGGCTGAGAGGTGGCACATGGCCCCGCGGGGGCTGTGTCGTGGGCTGGGGTCCCGCACCAGGACCTGCCAGGTGCTGCCCACCTGCGCACCGGTCCCACCGCCCCCGTTAGCACGCGGGCTCATTTAACGTGTCTGTGGGGAGAGCGGGGAGGTGACATCACGGCGAGAGGCAGCGGTGAGGGGGGAGTCGCTTCCGCCCTGCTTTGCACAGCCCATGGCCCCCCAGCACCCCCCCAGGATTCAGCCCCATCGGCTTTAACCCCTTTGCTACCAGAAGGAAGGGGGGACCTTGCAAAATCATCTGCCAGGGCGTTGGGTGTGTGTGCTGCCTGTCCCCACTGCTGGCTGCCCTGAGCCCAGTGAGGATGCTCATGAGAAGCCTTCACAGGTGGGGACCAGTCCCCCTGTCCCCCTCAGCAGGGAAACGATGAGGAGCAACAGCATAAACACATCAAAAATACCTGCAAATGCGTATTTACCAGCCCTACTTGGAAATCAGTGCCTTTGGGAAATCTGGGAGGAAAATGGGGGTTTGTACTTGCACCTACGCAAGGCTTAGGCTAGAAGGGTGCCCACCCTGCCTCCCAGCTCACTTTAGGGAAACAGATATTAAAGTAGAAACACGCATCGCACTGCTCCCAGGCAAAACGCCTTCCTCAAAGGGTCGTAATTCAGGCCCTGGGGAGGGTCAGTGTTTGGGTGAGCTGAGGAAAACCGAGTTCGGTTGGACAGCAGCATCCCCCCCCCTGCATGCCAGCTCCCCAGCAGTCAGCCGGAGGCCCTCTCCCCACTGACACTGCAGCAGGAAAGGTGACTCTATAAATATATTTTTAATATATAATGGGAAAAGTCTGTGTTCGCTGTATGCTCACTAAAAAGAAAGAAAGAACATGGACACGGCCAGACCATTTGGCTGAACGCTTTCATTTGGTTTAAAAAAAAAAAAAGAAAAAAAAGGAGAGAGCCACCTTTGTAGGGAGCTCACGTCTGGAAAATTCCAGCCCCAATGACATAAGTTATGAGCAATTGAAAATTGGGATTAGACAGGAACCAAGCACGAAACCTCAAGTACGAGCATCAGCATCCTGCTCGCAGGTCCCCATTGCCCGAGCAGGGGTCGGCAGCAGGACGGCCCCTGGGCACACTCACCCCCAACCACATTTGGGCCTGGGGAGGGGAGAAGGGGGAACCTGCCTGATCACAGCATCCTGCTGCCTGTGGGATGCTGGTGGAGCAGGGAGTGAGCCAGGCAGCCCCGGAGCCTCCCCCTTGTGCTGTGGGTAGCAGCAAAGAGCTGCTCAAAGGAGACATAAATTACCCGCAGCAAATCCCTTCACCCCAAGCACCTCCTGTTCTCTTCCGCCGTCTCGGGGTGGGGTGGACGTTCCGGCCCAACCTTGAGCTGCACACAAAGCCGAGCCTATTGAACTCCTGTTGTTTTACACTGGCTTAGCTCAGCCGGGCCAGCTTTGTGCCAGAAGTCTCCGAAGTGAATTTAGTCCTGGCTTGCTGCGGGCCGGGCTGTGCCAAGAAATGCACAGGTGCAAATTAAATCAATATACCTGGCACTGGGGCAGCGGGGGGCGGTCTCTGCGGAAGGGTTCACACGCCTTGCACCAGATTGCCTTTAAAGCCAAGCAAAGTCGAAGCGCTGCAACTTCTGTTTCCGGCAAGCCGGGTGTCTGCAGGGCTTTCCCAGGCCAGCACAGCTGTACCTCCATCCAAGGAAGGCTGGAGGCACAGTGCGAGCGGGAGAGCCCTTGGTGTCCCCGCACCCAGGGGACAGAGACGCGCCTGTTCCCATTCTGCACAGCCCTGAGTGCACTGGCAGCTCTGTTGGCCCCAGTCAGCACATCAGGCACCCTGGCTGGTCCCCTCCACTGCCCCTGCCCTGCCAAAGCCCATCTCAGTGCTTGAGGCTGGATGCAGCAAAGTGTCCATCTGGTCAGGGTCTCCACAGGGTCACAGCACCTGGGATCCCACCCCAGTGCCAACCAGAGCTGGTGGGAACAGCGAGCAGGTACCAACCACTCTGCCCCAGCTTCCTCCCCATGATGGTCCTTCCCTGGTAGCTGCTGGCTCAGGAGAAGCTCCTTCCGTGTGCTGCCATCCATGTCCCTTGTTTGCTCTGTGTCCTAATCCACTCTGCGTTTCAGCATCGCTGAGAGGAAGAAGGCAAGAGCCCACCACCCACCTTGCAAACTCCCATGGTGGGAGGCCACCTCGCAAGCCTCCGTGCTATGAGACCACCTTGCAAGGCCCAGTGGTAGGAGGTTACATTGCAAGCCCCTGGGGTGGGAGGCTGCCCCATCCCGAGCTCTAGATAGGGCAGACATGGACCCATGGTTTTATTCCCACTAACACAGAGGTTATGGTAGCCACAGGCAGGCAGCGATGACCCCAAGTCAGCTCTCCCAGGGCACTATGGAATGGCGCGGTTGGATCCACAGCTATGGATAAAATGGTGCCAGGGAGTGGGAAATTGTTAGCACAGCTTTGGGCTGGGCTGGGAATCTCTGCTAACCATGGCTTGGGGTTGGTGCGGGGCAGGGAGCCTTTCTAGTTGGCAGTGTGGACACGGCCACCCTATCCAGGATGCTGTGAGAGTTTGGTACCCTGGGGGTGGCATAGTCTGTGCTACTCGGCTTCAGCAGCCTCTGCTGTGGTCAACAGGCAGAAAACACCTGGGTCTCTGGGTCTGATGTGCCATGGTTGGTACTTACCCCACGGAGATGGCGTTCAGCTGCCCAAATGCAGCATTTCCAGCCGAGGTGGGTGTCTGTGCTGCCTTCCCGGCCCCTTCGCAGGGATTAGCCTGCCTGTGACGCTGTGCCCCAAGGCAGGCAGATACCCACGGGAAGAGCACCCTCTTCCCAGCCACCAGCACGAAGAGGGAGATGCCCTTTGTTACGTGAGAATGCAGAGACCCCAGCTGGGAGCCAGCTCTTGGCCTGGGAGCTAATGAACCCAGCCAAGGTCCGTCCCCAGTTTATTTTATTATTATCTGCATTATTAATGGGCACCCATGGCTCTGACAGCGGGATGGGACGTTGCACGGTCCAACAGCACTCTGCACCCTTTGCATCAGCCCCAAAAAGCCAGCAAAGGCAGGGATCTGCGGACAGCATCACCCCCTTAGCAAGGGCTGGGAGAAAGGCGGGATCGGTGGTGTTATTTTACTTAATTTATGACTAAATGCCCCCAGAAGAGTTTAGCCCTTATTACTGAGATATAATGGCCTATTAAGGGAGCAGCATTCCCTGGAAAGGAGCCCAGTGTCAGTGACTCCTTATTGCGATAAGAACTTAATAATCACACGTGGGGTGAGGACAGGAGGAAGCCCACAGCCTGCCCATGGCCATGGCCCGGGGGCCTCCTGTCTGTGTGGGGAAGGGGGGTGGTGGGAAGCCCCGCTGGGGGCTCTGCTGATTGAGGAGGAAACCCCTGTGCTTGTAAATCTGTAATTCTTCACTAACTGCTTTGTAACGACAACAAATGTAAAGTAGTGTCAGAAACCCCTCGTTTTCTTTTACCGTAAAGTCATGTCCTTAAGCCAAAAAAAAAATGGAACCCACCCCCCAAAAAATAATTGCTCACTCACTGCTTAAAACATGCCCATCTTCAGCATCTTCACAGGTTCTTCGACCCAGTGGAGAGCGTGAGCCCTGAGTGTCTCCTATTCTTGCAATCAATTAATTCCAAGTAGATCTTTCAGAAGAAGGGACCAGCCCCCGCCCACATTTCTCAGCACATCGCTCCTAAGTGTGACGGTCTCGTTTGCTTCTGGGTTTGTTATTGAGCAGGGAACATTTTCTCAGCAGAACGTAAGGCTGAACGATAAGGACTGGGCAGGAACTGATAGAGACTTTGCAGATCGAATATGATGTTGTTTATTTGACTATGATGTATATTTAAAGGTCTCAGTTACAATTGGCCCCAGGCAATCTCTAATGAGCTGCAGCTGCCTGGACTCTCATTAGCTTTAATGACATCTTCTCAGTACATTTTTCTTGGGGTAAGACCTTGTCCTCTCTATGGTTGTGCACACACTAAAACCAAGAGACATCTCACCCTAAAAGGGCAGCCAACTCAAAACAGTGGAGCAATGATAAATGATGCAAGTGCCCAGAAGAGACAAACCTTTCCTGGAAGAGTCATTGTTTATTTAAGGCAAACTAAATGTAATTTACTTTGGCACGCCTTCGAATTAGACCGGGAGGTATTTGCGCGGAGGCTCAAAAAACAGGTAACAAAGTCGCCGTGTGTGTTCGGCAAAGATCAATTCGCAATTTCCCTGATTCTTTGCCATTTGTCTTACTCAATGGACAACCATCCGCCTTCCTGAGAGCCGCTTTCGGAGGCAGAAAAGCCGCGAGGAAAAAAAGCCTGGGTTAACAGAGGAGGTGAGAGGGGCAAACACAAGCCCCAGTGTTAGGCAGCACCTCCCCGCGCCGGCACTGAGCCGGCAAGCTGCCGGCGCTCCGGCAGGCCGTTGCCCATTGATCCTGCCCCTCCGTGCGGAGCCCAGACCCTTTTTTTTTTTTTGCTCCGGGTATGTCTTCTGGTGCTCTGCCCCTACCGCCAGCGGAGGCCTTATCCGACTTCCATCTCTTCTTCGGAGAATTGAGGGAGCAGTCATTAATCATCCGAGCTGTCCCCTCCGTGGGAGCACAATGGCCTTCTTTATCCCGCACTTCAACAGCCCTGACATGTACAATAACAATCAGCCTTGACGTATCTGTATTGCACCAAAGAGACTTACTCAAAAGGTTCTTTTGCAACATTTCGGGTCGTAGTTAAAATATATTGGTTTATTGTAAGGCGAGCGGTACAGATCATATCGGAGATGTATACGGGTTTCTAGGTAGCGGGGCAGCATCTCACAAACATTTTTCTCACCGCGTTGCTAACCCAGCCGGCTGAGGTACGGCTGGCTGCTGCTGGGAAGGTGATACGTGCTTCCCTGGGGCAGTCTGCCATCCTGTTTTCTCAGGGAATCTTTTGAACGAGGAAGTTTGGCTGTTTTTACCGAGATGCGCAGAGATTAGGGAATACCTCTCCCCAAAGGAGCGCAGTAAAAGCACTGTCCCTGAGATGCCAGCAGTCCCCGAGAGAACTCAGATGAAGCCTCTATCTCCAAAGTGATGCCTTCAAACCAGTCCTGCAGCCATGGGTTTCCCCGACAGCAAAGCATCATTGAATTTGCCCCCAAAACTCTTGGCACAAGCACAGGATCTGCAGGAGCTGCTCACAGGACTTGTCCTGGGGAGGGTTTGGACCTCACCGCTGCCGCCGCACGTGTGCACCAAATGTCTCTGCTACCCCCCCGGACACAGGGTGGGAGAGGACAAGCTGGGTACCATGTCCCCTGGGCATGAGAGAGGGCAGGGGGAGGTCAGCAGAGGGAAAGGAGACACGCAGGAGGGCAGAAATGCTCACTGAAAAGGCAGTCGAGCCACCTTCACCCATGTTTAACCAGTTGAAAGCTGATTTAGGAATTTCTAAGCCCTCCTTAAATTCCTGGGCTCCAAACCACCGCAGAGCTAGCAGAGGTATTTCTAGACAAGTTGCAGGAGCTCCCAAATAACCAGGGAACACTACAAAAATAAAGAAAGGTGGGGGTGGGGGAAATAAAAACAGGAAACAGGTGGGGTTTACTTTTCCCTTCCCCCCGCCCTCGTTGTTTCACTGCTTTTTGCGAGGGCAAGCTGTGCCCCCGGAGCTCAGATTAAAGTTTGCTACGAAATAAAAAGGCAATGGGGTTAAGAAGCTGCGTGGTTTAGGGAGATGCCTCTTTGGGAGATCCGTGGGGAGGTCACTGGGGCACTTTTCAGCCGCCCAGACCCTCTGGCTAACTGCTTTGCCCCCTCCAGTCCCTGTTACACCTCAGCCCATCACTCGCAGCCAGGAGAGCTGGTTCTGCGCAGACCCCCATGGGGTTTCGCTGGCTGCGGACCCAGCCCCTGCTCCGCCTGGGAGCAGCCGGAGTTGGAAAAGCACCGGTAACAGAGCGAATATTGGGATTATTTCCCAACAGTGGCCTTTCTTGAGATTACAAACCAGTTTCAGTCCCCTGTGTTGGATAAAGGGGTGGGCAAAGCAGCTCCAGGGGGAGTTGCAGGGTTGGGGCTGCCCCGGGGACCCCCGCTCTCCCTGCAGAGCCACTGACCTGCTCCCGGCACGGCAGACACGGTGTCCCCAGCACCGAGCTAACCACAGCAAGCAAAGGTGCGCACGTTGCCCTCTTGCTCTGCTCCAGGATCCTGGATTTTTTTTTTAAACACATCTTTTCTGCTGGCTGCCTGCCACGGACCTATCTTTTTAACATATATATTATCCTTCCTCTCCTTCCTTTCTATCCTTCCTTTCTCCCTCTCCTTTCTTCTGACATTTCCAAGAAGAAATGCAGGGATTAAGGAAGGCAAACCCCAAGCCAGCCGGGTTTCGGCACTTGCTGCACACAATGACCTGGCAGGCGTGCGGGTGCCGGTGCCGGCAGCGCCG
>NW_010259746.1:66077-78598 GCF_000690775.1 Eurypyga helias
GGGTGGTACCAACCCCTTGGCAGCTCCAGCAGCAAAAGCAGCTTTTCCCACTGACACAAACCATGCTGGGATCCAACCTCTCATTCTCTCCCCTCGGTCCTCCTGCGGAGGAGGGATGGGTGCCCCTGGGGCTGTTGTTGCCGGGTGCCATGGGGGGACGCAGGCGATGCCGCCGGCTCCCACGTGCCGGTGTGGAGCTGAGCCAGGGGCCTGACAGATGCTTTCTATTTGCCCATATTTTGGTGCTGTGGCTTGATATGTAATTAGAATTATTAGTTATATATTTAGCCCGTCCTCCCTTCCCCAGCCACGAATTAGCCCCAATCTCCTTGCCCTGTTTGCATCGTGGGGGTGACAGAATTTGGGGTGAGGAGGGCTGCTTGGCCCCAGCCACGTGGCACTGTCCCACCACCCCGACCAGGAGAAGGAATTTCAAACCCAGGGATGGCAGCCAGCAGAGGGGAGGAAGATGATTTGGGCAAAGAGCCCCATAAGCACCAGCCGCAGGATGAGAGAACTGATCAGCTCCTTCCCCCTCCTGCTGCGAGCCGCAGGGCCCAAGGACAGGTATTTCAGCTGGTGGGGACTTGCACATCAACATATCCATCCCTCCCAGGTTCTGCTTTCCAGCCTTTCCCCAAATAAAGGCTCGTACTGCTCTGCAACATGCTCAGGCCCCCGGCTTTTTATTATTTCCAAGGTCATTTGCTCTGCAGCAGGACTAAAAAGCAGAATTGCCTTTCTTGCACTGTTTATGTCTACCAGATACACACTACTTGCTTTTTCATTTGGATTCATTTTCTGTGCTGTCCTGAGAGAAAGGAGCAAAGCAATTTTCTATTTACTGCAAAATTCCAAGTGAGCAATTTTGTGGATCTGGAGATTGTCAGGAAGAGGTTACTGGACTGTGTACACGGAGGAGGAGGAGAGCAGAAGTGATAGGAGAAGCGCACGGAGCAGGAGAGGCGATGGCTAAAGCTTTTCCAATCCTGTCACCGTCTCAAGAAACCTTTGCCTAAACACCCAAGACTGGTAACTATTACTGGATGTGTGAGTAATTCCTAGATAATTTTTTAAGTATTTGGAAAAAACAATGCATAATGAAAACATTACGCTATTGTCGTGCTGCTGACACTGTTGGCCAGATTCTCAGCTGCTGTGAATCACGCTCTCGCCTTTGACTTCGGCAGAATTATGCCTTATTTATCCCAGCTGAGCATCAAATGCATCGGCCAGCACTCGTACCACCTTTGCCTCGCAGGTCAAAGCAAAGCTCTGCCTAAAAAGCTGCTGGATTCGGCGATGCCTGCCCACAGCCGTGCTCTGAAATGCAGCCAAGAGCGCAAAGCCCTGGTTGCTGTTGCCTCCAGCCCAGCCCTGGTGTGATGAGCTTGGTGCACGTCTCCCGGGGATGGGCAAGGGCAGGCAGCCGCTCTGCGGGGTCCTGAGGACGGGCTGGGGTGTGAGTGAGGGGCAGGGCTGCAGCCAGGGAGCTGGGAAGCAGCCGGTTGGCGGGAGGGAAGGATAAACAAGGAATGGTTAGCAGTTTGTGCACATAGATTAATTTCTATATGTTTTTTTAGAACTTAGAATAATTTATTGTAATTACTGTTGGCTGAGTTGTGTTTGTAGAAGGCAGCGCTGTTTAAAAGGATTTTTGAAAGGCATTGAATTGGGAGGCAATTATTTTTTTAAAAAATATGTTTAAGGATTATAAAAGTAATTACTGCCCTCAAGCCAGGATGTCTAATTATGTTAAACTGTGGCTTAAGACAGCACAACTTTTGGTCTCTTCCTTGGGTGGCTCACGCAGGAGCAGGGCTCACGTGGCGCAGCTGGGGAAGGGCTCAGCAGGAGTGAGGATGTCCCCATGGCACCTCGGCAGTGATGCTGTCCTCGCAGAGACACAGGATGGGTCCAGGGGGATGAAGATGGGGCTGCAAGGAAGCAGGGAAAAAGGGCAAAAAAAGGGAGAAAGGGGAAAAATTGGGAGAGCAACGTAAGCAAGGGATGACAGGTACCAAGTGCGTACCCCCATCACCCCAGGCTTTGGGCACAAGTTAGCCAGACGCCTGCGGGGAATAGCTTGCTCTTGCTTTGGGGAACGGGCATGTTGACCCCTCCGGGGCCTCTTCCTGCCCTGTTTTTCTCTGTTTTCCTCTGGGAGCCCTTCACGAGCAGCAAGAGAGAAGTATGCGTTTATTTTTCAAGCTTGCCTTTTGACTCCAACTCCCCTCTGTTCTTCTGCCAACGTGTGAGAAACAAGTTCAGGTTAAAAAGGCAACCTGAAATGTGCATGCACGCACAAAACTGTTTTATTTTTATAATGCCGTGATTTATGGGCCAGCTTGGGGCGGGGGGAGGCTTTTGCTGGTGATTTCTGAGCGCTTGAAGGTTACCCGTAGCGGGGGAGACAGCCAACATCCTACGTGCCAGGGAAGCGGCTGTTGCGGGCAGGGGGAGAGGGCAGGATGGGCAGCACCCGGAGCAGCACGGAGGGTCTCCCAACGGCGAGGGAGCAGGGCAGGGCTGAACGTGGTGAGGCATGAGCGGCGAGGGGGATGTCTCTGTATCGGTGATGAGAGGTGGAGCTGCAGGAATCATAGGCAAAGCTGCGTCTTAGGGATGTCTGAAGAGCTGCTGAGATTTTGACTCAGCTTGGAGGTGGGGGACCCAGGGGGAGGTGATTTCTCCTGTAGGCTGAGCTGGATGGAGGCTGGAGGTCTGTGCAGAAACCAGGCACGCTCCCTCCCCATCCCTTCCAGCATCCCGTACTGGGTGGTGGGCTCACATGGCTGATCACACACATCAATTTTGAGTTCATATCACCCGGCTCTCACCCCACACTCCCCTTCTCCCCTAGGCAGCAGCACGCCAGGAGGCCATGGGCTGGGGGGGACACATACTCCTCTTCCAGCACATCTCAAGACAAATTCACCCCATTTAACCCAAACTGTCAAGCAGCACTGACCCAGAAAAGGCTGTTCCCCGGGGGACAGCAGACACAGCGGGTGGGTAGGAGGGAGGGCTGCATCCTGCACGGTGCTGGTGAGCAGGCTGGGTGCTCACCCCCAGCTCCGGTGCTGCAGCCTCAGGGTGCTTGGCAGGGCAGAGCTGCTGGCTCGCAGGGGAGCTAGGAGAGGTGCAGAGGCACAGCCAGGATGGGGAATGCAGCAAGAGGCGGTGGAAAACACTCGCTTTTTGGGAAGGCAAAGCACTGCACTGTCACCGAGGGCAGAAGTTAGAAAGCAAAGCAGGAGCTGCCAGCGTTGGGAGAGGAAGAGCAGGGCAGTTTCCAGCATCCCACGCCGACCTGCAGATCTGTCAAGTGTCAGGACTAGATGTATCTCTGGCTCAACTACACTAGATAGACTAGGGAAAATGCAGTCCCAACGCAGAATTTTTTTCAGATATAGAAAATTGTTTATCATTATTATTGTTATTATTACTATTATTACTACCACTATTATTATTTTTCAGTCTGGCTCCCTGGTGTCTTTGGGCGATTTTCACCCTTGGAGTATGTCAGCAGAAAGACTTGGTGATTTTTTTTTTTTCCCCCAAGCCACACGTGGAAGGAGTTCTTGGTGGTTTGGGTCCTTTGTATTCTGTGGATTATAAAAGGTCTCTCCTGTAAGGAGCCTGGAAAAGAAGAGCACTAATTATTATTAACTCTGCCAAAGCCAATAATATCCTTGGGTAATTATTGGTTTACCCAATTTTCCTGTGAGCCTACTGTGTAAATACACCATTGTGAAGAGGCTATTATTTCCTCCGCGCTTCACCTCACCATCGCACTGATGGTTTCAGGCTAATCACGTGCCTGTTGTGATCAGTGGTGTTAATTTTGGCGGGCAATCACCACCAATAATCAAACCCAAGGTGGGAAACGGCACGAGTCAATGCTCTCCCTCCACCCTCCCAGTCCAGCCCCTTCACTCCAGCCTTGCCAAAAGCCTCTGAGCCCCCTTGCCCCAGCTGGGACCATTTGCCACCTCCATGCAAAATCCAGCAGGATGCTCCCCAGGGACCACGGCCACCCCTCCCAACGCTTCCCAGGCTGGGCCAGCGGCACGGCATGGCAGAGTCTGTCCCATTGACCAGCTGCCTCCACCTCCAGCCCCGAGTGTGACTTTCTGTGTCACGATGAGGTGAAGCACGGATGGGGAGCTGGCAGAGAGGAAGCGTGTCTCGCAGCAGGAGACCCCAGCCGCTTTCCCTTTCATCACCGCTCATTTATTTGGATTAGAGTCAGCTCTCTCCTGAATCCTTTGTTCGCTGTTTGTTATTCCACATGCACCCAGCGCTGCGCGTTCATCTTTATTAGCTCTAATTGCATCCCCGTTCTAATGGGATCTCGCTATTCGCATACAATTGAAAGGAAATGTATTCATTAAAATAATTCTCCTCCTAACTGTTGTTTAGGGCTGGTGCTGTCAGTGCCACTTGTCGGTATTTTCTCCCTGCCCGCTGCCGAGTGCCGGACAGGACCAGGACCCAGGCAAAGCTTCGGTGGCATGTTAACGTGAGCCGTGAGCTTCAGGCTCAGGGCAGGTTGGGTGAGGTTTGTGGAGAGAGGAAAGGTCACAAAGCCACCCGGCTGCTCTTTCGGTGAAGCTTGAGGAGCACGTGAAGGGGTGGCACGTGTGTGCTCCCATCCATGGGCAACTCGTGCTGGGGTTGCGCTCGGCCCCGCTTCCAGTCCCACGCACCAGAGCTCCCCAGCCTTTGCCTTCAAGGGGATGGAATTAAATAAGAAAGCAGCTGAGGGAGGAGAAAGCCAGGGATGCTTAATAGATGGGAAAATCTGTGCTAGGCAAAAGTCTCCTGTCGAAATCAGTGACAAGAGATGGCTTCAAGCAGCAAACAAGCCATCTTCCTAACAGCTTGGCTTCCTCCCCAGCACTCAGACCAACTTTTCTTCCTTACTTATTTCCTCCCACCACCGCTAGTTAAGCATCTTTAGGGAACACTTTAATGACCCTTCTTCCTCCTCGCTGTTTATGCTTGGCTTTCCCTCCCCTACCTGGGGCGGCTGAGGTACCATCGCCACCGTAGCTAAGCAACCTCCCCATTAGCACACTTGTGGCTCAGACCAAGGCATCTCCTCACCACCTTTACACAATTAGCCCTTCGTTTTTTGTCTGCGATGCCCCTTCTCCTCCCCTCCCGACACCTCTGAACGGCTTGTTTCTGCAGCTCTGTCCACTCAAATGAGAAGATTTCCCTTTCAGTGAAAAAAACATCCCCGCCTTTATCACATCCCCAATCCTCTGTGAAAGCTGCCTTCCCTCGCCTGGCATATTTATGCCATAATTTGTTAAGACCATCATGTAAGGCCAGGGTTGGGAAAGTGGCAGTTTCAGGGCTTGCAGAGCTGTTTTCCCAGAGACAGGCCACATGTTCTCCTTGTAAGCGATGCAGGAGTTGTCCCTGCGACTGGGGCTGGCAGGGCCCTCCCTGTTGATCCACCCGTAAACCACTGATGGGCTACCTGAGTGCGAGCACACGGCTCTGGGCTGGAAGGGAGCATCAGCCTGGACTAACACCACTGCTCTGGGAGAGACCCTGGTGGAGATGAGCCCTGCCAGCACCTCTGGAGCTCTTGTTCCCATTCCGTGTCACCCCTGTCGGGATGGCTTTGCGATGGCCTCAGCTTTTGCGCTGATTGCAATATCCCTTTTCACTAGTAGGGTATTCCTGGACACCCCCCAAGGCTCCCCTTGTGCAGACACAGCCTTGCAGCTTTCCTGGAGTTGATCCTGGACTGGAGCTGATCCGGGAGATTCGTTTAAAATGCAAATGACTCGGCATTGCCTAACAGCAATGGCACTAATGGGATGCAAGTTTGTGCCCGCTAATAGCATCCTGCAGTACTTCTGAAGTAAGTGTCTGCTTTGTCTCCACATTTGTCTGTCACAGAAGAACATTACCCAGGCCCCGTCTCCCATTCTATTAATATATTTGCTTAATTACGCTGTACAGAGTGAGTGCCAGGCTGGCAGACAGACTGCAGAAGCGCTGCTATCACTGGAAGTGCTCCACCAAAGAAGACAGCGGTGACATCACAGGCAGATGACATCAGCCCCGTGACACACTCCGGCTCTTCCACCCAGCTCCGCAAACCCTTCTGACCTTGCCCTGCCAACCTCCGCCTCGCGCAACGCGGACGGGGGCTACGGAGTCGCCCCCCGAGAAAAGACACACGCTGCGCTCCCCAGCAACTCGTGCTGCACATCCTGATGCTGGCATCCAGCTCCTTCCCCCAGCAGCGCGGGCTCACGTCTCTCTGCATTTTGAGCGTGCCTATCAAGCCCCAGAAGACAGTGTCAGACAGACAGTAACCATCTGCCCGCAGGTCAAGTGGCCGTGACAGGCGTCCTCTGGTCACGAAGGCAGGGAGATGGTTTTGAGACCGTCTTCGCCTGACGGCAGAAATCACTACCTGCTCTGTCGCTTTTTATTCATCCCTGGGATGCACTTGAGAGCTGTCAGCTCCCCGCGTCACAGTGAAGCTGGATGTCTCACCAAAACCTCTGCTCAGGTACCGAGAGTGTGATGAATGCTTTCGGCGGTGGAGAGGAGCTGGCAGAGCCAGGGGCCCTGGGCTGGGGTGTTTCTCCCCAGCGTGGGCAGCCTGGGAAGCGGGGATCACGCCTTGATGGCCAGAAGCACCCAGGCAGCACTGGGAATTACTACAGCTCTAGCAGCATGGGTTACTCGTCAGTAAATGCCACTTTACGTCACCGTAAGCTGCATGAAGTGGATGGTGGAGCATCGAGATTTAAACAGGGCAGGTGGCTGCTCACGGTACCTGGGCACCACACATCCCAGCTCTGCTCAGGCTTTGCTGGAAGCCTTCCTGTTTACCTGGCCAAGCAGCAGGACAGCCCATACCCAGTCCAGGAGCTTCCATCTCTAAAAGCCCAACTGCGCTGCTGCTTTAGCCCAGGTCTCCTCTCCTCCTGCCTCCTCTCCCTCCCTTCCTGCCTCTTCATCCCCACTGAGGTCTTTTCCCAACTCCTCTGCCTTGATGCTTTACCTGGATCCCTTTCCTCCTCCTCCTCCATCCCTTCTTCAGCTCTCAGAACAAAACACTAGCTCCCTGCCTTTGCAGGCATTTCGGGGGGGGGGCTGATGCAGGGCACCCTGACAGGTGGGAGTTAGTAGCAAGGCAGAAATAAGGAGAAGTAATAACACCCCGCCAAAAAACACCCATAAAGGAACAAGAGCAGTATCACGAGGCAGCGAAGACAGCAGATCGCAGGAGGGACCTCCCAGTGAAGCCATCTGGGTGGCCCCATGGCCAAAGGGGTCGTGCCTGGGTTACCAGGGGATGTGGGGCACAAACCATTGACAAGGGGAAGCCAAGCAGGGGGCCAGGGCAGCCTCAGGGTGGGGTGAGACCCACTACTGGCCAGGAGCTCTTACAGCCACTTACTGGAAACAGTTCCTGAAAGATCCTGGAGCACCTGTAGGTCCAAGGAAGCACCATGCTTAGAGGAAATAAAACCCTCAGGCTCTGGAAATGCACGGCAGCAGGATGCTTTTCCTCTCTTCCCAGCTGAGGGGAAGGAGGTGAGCCAAAGCAGACACAATCCGTGCTCCAAAGAGAGTAAACTGAGGTGATTTTTGCCTCATTCTGCACATAAACGTAACACTTCCTTGAGGCAGTCCTCGAGGGGTTCCCACACCCCGACTTCATCTGAAAGGAGAAGATTCAAAAAACCAAGCTGTTCTACCCAGAGTCGGTTTCCTTAAGTTTATAAACAGGAGTGAGGTTAGAGAGGGACTGGAGATTTTGGGAAACACAGGCCTGATCCTGCAAAGGGTCAGAGAAACCAAGCGGTGCTGCCGGAGGGGGCTGCCAGGGGGGAGAGTGGTCACCGAGCCCTTAGGGGAGGGAGGCCTCAGCCCAGGCAGGGAAGCGCATCTCCGCAGGCACCGTGCAATCCCCTCCGTGCCGCTGGTGCCTTTGAGGAGTCCCCCAAGGCACACGCAAGCGCAGCAGCAGCATCACTCCACACTCCCCAGCTGGAGTGGTCCCCCCACACCTTGTCAGGTTTCCGCACCACTGGCCCCGCTGCACTTTAATTAAGGCAAAACCCCTCATTGCTGTAGAGGCTTTCACTTACCAGCAGATTTCCCTAAGGTTTCATCAACTGAAACGCTTCTCTGTGCCTGCTCCTCCGCTACCGGCAGCGCACCATTCCCTGGCTGCCCAGGGGAATGGGCCAACACTGGATAGAAGGTTCCTCTCTTCCCAGGGGTTCCCCTTCTTCTGAGGGGACATACATAGGATGCCCCAACACCCAGGGAAACACCCAGATGTGTCTGCTCATTGAACCGAGACTGGTTCTGTCCTGGGAAACGATACTTTTGGCCCAAACCCTGGCTTTGCTCTAAGCTCAGCACATGGAAATTTAGCTCTTGTGTCTGCACTGGGGGCTGCAAATGGCTCTGTGGCTGCTGCACAGGCCGGAGTTTGTGTTTGTTCTCCAAAAATATGTACTAGGGATGGCTCTGCAAGGGCAACAGCAGCCAGGATACCCAATTACTAGTTTTTTTTCTCTGCATCGAGTTTGACAACATTTGTGAAAAATTAAGGGAGGGCAGCGCTCTTCTGCGCTTGCAGGAGGAATGAGAGCCTATCTGCCACCGGCTTCCAGATGTCATTTTATACTTCCTGTAAAAATTTATGGGGAACCCAGCTGGCCCCAGAGACAGTCGGAGGAGCAAGCGGTGCGTTGCCACTTGGCAGAGGCCGTGGTGCAGCACGAGCTGGCGGTGCCGTGGCACGCTGCCTTTCCCAGCCAGGGCCTCCAAGCCATGCCAGCGCCAGCCGAAGCCCTTATCCTGGTCTGGGCTGAAGGGAGCTCAGCTTGCCAAGGGGTGGTGTTTCGGGAGCAGGATGGGTCCTGTCAGTGGTGGGCAGGGGAACGAGCCCCCCAGGCTGCTCCTGCTCACCCGCTTTCCACACTCCTCCCGGCTGCTGGACGCGGTCCTCCTCCGGCAACCCCCGGCGTGTCAAACCGCGTGGGAGCAGAGAGGGCAGCAGGACTGGCCCCTTCTCCGACTCTGTTTCACATTTTCAGGAACATGAATCGCCATGGTTACCGAAGCCTGGGCTCCTCATTAGCAACACTGGCTCTCGATGTCAGACTAACGAAGTGGTTCCTTCACGGCGCCGGTAAGTTCCAGTGCCTGTCGCCAGCACGGGCCAGCACTTCCACCTGCAGCGAGCCGCCGGCACTCGGCTCCACCACGGAAAGGCTGCAGCAGGACCGGGGCCGCAGGCTGCTTTCCAGAGCCCGTTCTGCTGCGTCTCCCAGTTATACCCACCCGCACCACGTAGGTGCCTCGCACCCCCTTACTGAGCTGCGAGAACATGGATGTCAGCTTTCGTTTTCCCTAATGCACGTTACCAGCAGTAGTGTCTTTGAAAGTATGAAACGCATCCGCTGTTCCCATCACTCGGCACTGACTACGCAACATCAATGCTACGGCCAACGTGCCTTTTTGACCCTCTCTCTTCTCCTCTCCAAAGAGGATCTATTTAAAGCATCACATTGAACCATTTCGCCTGTCCACAGAGGAACTTTGAGCACTCCCGATATCTTCCAGCGCTTGCTGGTGCCAGCTATGAAAACACTCTCCGCACACTCTTGTCTTCGAGGAGGGAACAGCCGCAGGGATCGCCCACTCCCTGCCAGGGAGAGGAGCGTGCCAACGGACAGTGTGCCCAGGAATGCGCCGCTCGGCTTGGCAGTCCTGGGATGCTAACAGAGCAAAGAAACACCAGCTCACACCAGAAACTCTGAACCCATCCAAACGTCCTGAATGACATCAGCATGCACATCGTTACCCTGGCGATGTAATGTCGTCAGGTTGATCCCCAACAGCGCATAACCTTCTGTCACTGGGACAACACTGAAAGAAAGCAAACCTGGACCAACACCTCTTCATTTACCCAGACCTACCTAATCCCAGAGAAGCAAGTTAATAACATACATCAGCTCAGTATCTGCTGGGTTTTTTATTAAACTCCTCACATAACTTCTATATTATTTTCGACCCTGCCAGCTCAAGCTGCCCTGCTTCAGAGCCAGCAAGGACACGCTCGCAGGGGATGTTTCGTGAGCAAACCTCAAGCTAAAACTCACTCGCTCTCGCTATCTGATGAAATCTTATGAATAATGAAAACATTTGTTTAAGAAATAAGAAAAAAAAAATCTAGGTCAGATCCCAAGCATTTTGTGCACAGAACGGGCTGAGAACAGCTGACCAAGTGATTTGTAACAGGTCATTCGAGTTGTTCTTTTGGCATCCAGTGACCCCCTGGTGCTCACCGGGGCTCTTCCCATCGGCGCCCCGCACGGCAACCAGGCGAGAGCTTGCCCGGATCTTTGTCGTCCCGCTGTGGATGAACAGCCTTTTTCTTACCCCACTGAGGCTTAATAAGCTTCTCCAGCGAGCAGAGATCTGTAAACAGCGGTATCAGTTGTGCTGTCTGACCTGCAGTACAAAACTGTTTTCCTGCTCGTGAAGGAAATCTTCAGAACAGAGCTGGGGATACACAGACGCAGCCCCACATAGACCATAAATAAATATATATAAGTGCACACACTCTTTTACTTTGCATGCCTGAAAGCTAGAAATGATGTCTGATGCTCAGAAGAAAGAAAATATTTAGTTAGGAGAAAAAGAGAGAGCTATAAGAAGGCAAGACAAACACTATATATTTATTTTTTATGGTGTAAATGGAAAGCCCACGCTTTCAGCTTTGCTGAATTATTTTACGGTGTATCTCTGGCAGAAATCAAAAAGAAAAAAAAAAAAACCACCACAAACCAACGCGCTCGCATCCAGCCCCTCAATTATTGCACCTCGCTCTTCGCTGTGCCAAAATGACATCTTAAGAACTGGCAGAGAGATTTGCCTCCGCGCTCTCCCTTGCGCGCAGGAAAGCCGCTCCGCCGTGCTCCAAGGTGTCGGGAGATTTTGCAGCTTAGGTCAAAGGATGTTAATAAAGCACTTGAGTCTCCATATGGTATTTTGGCACTAAAATGTCAGCTGCTTTTCAGACACTGTACTTTAATCATTTCAGACAGGCCCCTTTTAAATGGTTTGTTTAGTTTGCTTAGAGAATAATATTTGTTATTTGGTTTTCGGAATGACTAATAAATGAACTGTCTTTGCTCGGGGAGAATAATGCCACTTAAGCAAAACCTAGTACTGCAGTTCAGAGCCATTTAATAAGAAATACCTGTCAGTGTCAGAATATATTTACTGTGCATTAGCTTTGAAGAATTGCAGAATTAGTTTTCCCCTTGCTAAGTTTACTTTATGTAAAATGTAACACATGAACTGTGAATATGTGGACAGCAAACAGACTGTATCAATGAATTCAGCCTCCCCCGGAAAATGCTGACAGCGGCAAGCGAAACACCTCCGAACAGACACCACTGACACCATCAAAAGCAAAACGTGTGACAGCTGCCAAGGAGCCGCAGCCTCCTGCCTCCCTCCCCTTGGTTAAAAACCAAAATCAAATCCAAAATAACACGCTGTAGTCTATTTATCCTCTTGTTTAATCCGCCGGGAAAGCATCAGCCTAATTAAACGCTTTGAACCTTTTGGGTTTAACCCGCGATCAGGCGGCGGCCAAGAGAGCACCGTGCCGGGCGAGGGGAACCTCACCCCGCTTCCCCGGCCGCAGCCAGGATGTGGGGCACCCCCCACCCCGGTGCCACCGAAGCACCAGCCCGCCGTCACCATCCCGCGCCCGGGAAGGGACATTGCCACCGCCCAGCAGCCCAGCGTCCTTCAGCCCGGCTCCGGAGCCGCAGGCGGAGGGGTTTCTCTCTGCCGTGCTGCAGATGCACCCTGTCCATTATTCATGCGACTCGGCGCTTCCCTTCACCAGCCAGGGACCGCCTCGGACTCTCCAGCCATCTGGGGCAGCGAGCTGGGAGCCTGACGCTAGGTTGCATGAAGAAGCAAGTTATTTACTTAGAAACAGTCTCTGTGGCATCTTGACCATCTGGAAAGAATATGGAAATGAGACTTTAAGCGAGATGGAGCTTCTCAGCTGATAAATTAACCAGGCATCTCCAGGAGTAGGGGCAGCTGATAAAAACGTGCATTTCTACGCGCGTCCCAGCTGACGCACACGTATGTAGGTGTGAGCCTATGCAATTTCCCATCTCACCCGCACATCTGGGGACCTAAGTCACACTCCTGCAAAGCTGCCTGGGGTTTCTAGGTAAACAAAGCCCAACTTCCAGCCATAAAATCCACGTGCAATGAAATGAGGAGCCAGGCAGGGCTGGGTTTTAAAGCCGTGCCACTGAAGCCCTGCTTGCACAACCAGACCTGCCCCACGGGGACCAAACCTGGTCCTGCAGGGAGAGCATCCCACTGGGCTGTCTGGGTCAGCCGGAGTTCCTCAGCCAACATGTGGAAAGTGGGGTGTAAGTGTGCACCCCAGCACGCTGCACTTATCATAGAATCATAGAATG
>NW_010259747.1:0-6167 GCF_000690775.1 Eurypyga helias
CAGCCTGTACTTGTGCCTGGGATTGATATAGGTTGTAGTTATCACAACAACCTGCAGAACAAGTTTGTGAGCTATGGCACACACCCCCAGCATCACTGGCAAAGCTTGGACGTGTCACCACAGAGGAAGGATATGCAGTTCTTTCAGACATTTCTTAAACTCACAGTGATTGTGTCATGGTTTAACTCCAGCTAGCAAAATCCCATGAAGCCACTCTCACAAATCCCCCTCCCCTCCTTCAGTGGAGGGGAAGAACCGGAGGAAAAAGAAATAAGGAAGCTCAAAAAATTGAGATAAGAACTATTTTCTAATTGCATCTAAATCAATATATACAAGTGCTACTAATAATATATAATTAAAATTATAGGAAATAAAACATACGATACAATATGACATAATTATGATAAAATTATGATACAGTTGTTCACCACCCACTGACCAGTGCACAACCAGGTGCTGAGAAGTAACAGTCAGAGCCAGAGAGCCTGACAGCGATCGCAGCCCGAGAGCTGTCGCAGCAGATTCCAACGAACCCGGTCAGCAATAGCACGGTTGGGAAAACTAAACAAACCCACCAACTCCCTCACGAATGAGCCAGCACAGGAGTTAGCGAAGCAGCTAACGCAGGAGTCAGGGAGAGGGTTTGCAAGTGTACGGGAGTGAACGAGAGAATCAGGGGGGGAGTAATGGCTCCAGAGCCCCTCCTCGCCTCTGCCCCGAGCATGACATACTATGGAATGAAATACTCCCTTGGTCAGGTGGGGTCAGGTGCCTGAACGGGGTGTCCCCAGCACTGCCTGTAGCCAGACAGCGAGAGCTGGGAACGCAGCTGCAGGATCAGAAGCAGGGAAAGATCTTGAAACTGGTGCAGGCACCAGTGCCAGCTGTGACCTGATCAGTGCTGCTCTCTGCATCCAGAACAGCTTCCTAGTAGCCATGGTAAAGAGTTAACTCTTTCCTGGCTGAACCCAGCACAGTATGTAAATTGGATCCACAGAAACTAGTTATTTCAGCTAAGCGGGAAGTAACTGGTTAAGATGACACAGCTTCATGGAGTATGACTGTTTGCCTGAAACGTTGTAGGCAGCACAGAGTTTGTACCAAACTAAGAGAGTATGTGGCTCTTCCCTTCTCACCTCTTGCCTTTGTATGTGGGTATGTCAGGAGCTCTGAATGTTATTATAAAAAAAGAATTGTGTAACTTGTGTTTAAACATCCATGATCCGAATCAGGAAGGACATCGTAGAAAGGAAGGAGGTAACAACATGTAAAATAAAATGCCAGGGAGGACATATGCACCAACTTACAAGCAAGTCTGAGAACAAGAGTGGTAGAAATGCAGATTTTCTAGAGTGGCCTCTGAATTTTTGGCTTCTCAGTGAAACAACATATATAGTTAAGGGCTTTGTCTACTTTGGAGTTGGGGAGCAGGTGGAGAAACTACACCTCATGCTTCTAGGAAATGCCCAATGAAAATCCCTCTGGAATGCCTGTTGAAGAACATTTTGCCCAGCAACATATGAAAGAAACAGGCCAGCCTGTCCACCCAGTCTCCAAATGTAAGTATTGATTTTTCACTCTTCCCTACCAAGATGAATGAACGGTGAGGGAAGACGGAAGAATCTCTACCATTTGGAAGTTTGAAGGTTCACACAACGTTGCCTTCAAAAATTCAAGTCTGATGAGAAAATGGAGGAGTACTTTCCGTGTCAGGTGCACTGACTTTAAGCAAAGGCCTTTAAAACCAGTGTTATTTCCTTTTCATGGGCACATGGGTTTCCTTTCCATTGCAAAAACACAAACAGTAATCAGAAAATAAAAGAAAAAGGAAAAAGGAAAGAAATATTCTCTTAAGACTTGTTATCCAGACTTCAAAACAAGCAGAACTGAAACAACGTGGAGTTGGAAACATCACAGCTTACACATTATATAGCCACTGAAAAACAAACTCTGTTTCATTTCAGCTTTCACATATTTTTTCAGGTCACCAGATATTTTAAGCATAAAAAACCCGATAAGTAATGGAAAATTTAGCAAGTTCAGTGTTTCATTATGAAAAAAGGACTAAAATAAAAACTCCCATTAAAGTGATGGTATATTTTTGTTTAATTTACAGGCATAAAAGAAAAATTAGAAGACGATCTCTGTTTTGAGCACTTTAAAAGTCAGTTGAGCGTAAGGACTGTGCTTCATCATTTTCCTGGCAAAAACTGAGCTGACCAGAAGACAGTGATGAGCCCTCATGGCAAAGAAAGCCACCAGCCTCCTGGGCTGCGCTGGGCACAGCATGGCCAGCAGAATGAGGGAGGGGATCCCTCACTCTCCAAGATCTCTAGGGGAAGTGCTCCCTTCCCCAGTACGAGAGAGACATGGACATACTGGAGTGAGTCCAGAAAAGGGTCACAAAGATGGTTAATTGACTGGAGCGTCTTTCATAGGAAGAGAGACTGAGAAAGCTGGGACTGTTCAGCCTGGAGAAGGCTCAAGGGGGATCTTACCCATCTGTGTAAAGATGCGATGGAAGAGGATGAAGAAGAAACAACTAGACTCATCTCAGGAGTACTCACTGACAGGACAAGAGGCAATGGGAACAGATTTAAAGAAGGACACAGGAAATTTCATCTGAAAACAAGAATAAATCGAGGCTTTTTTTAACCTGTATGGGTGGTCAAACACTAGAACAGGTTACCCAGAGAGGCCATGAAGCCTCCATCTGGGGAGTTACTCAAAATCCAGCAGCAGAGAGTCCTGGGCAACTTGCTCTAGCTGCCCCTGTTTGAGCATGGCGAGAGGGATTAAACAATCTCTGGAGGTCACAGTTCTCTGACTTTTAAAAAAACCCCACAAAGATAAATGAGATTTTTGTTTCAGCATTTTCTATATTTCAATGACACCCTTAAGCTTTGGAGGAGTCAAACGTTCAGGAGAAACACAGACAGAAAGAAACTTCAAAGCTAATCTGGAGTTTGACCAATCTACATTTACCTCCAAATACTTTCTTCTGAGGTAAGTTTGAAACATCCACTTTTCAAAGTGTAGTTCCTAGGAGTTATGCTAAGTGTTGCTAGCTCAGCTAAGCACGGCACTGCCTCCAGCCACCCTGGATCCCCAGTTTGCTTTGTCACAGGGAGGTTGCTCCGTTCAGGCTTGTTTGCCAGCCTTTGATATCCCACAACCTGCCATTTTTCTCAATGAGTCGGAAGGTGTTGCTTTTGTTCTCAAAAAGCTCTCCTGCTCATCTCAAAGATAAAACAAAGGCTGCCAAAGAGCTCAGATCACAAGGCAGTTTTATCTCTTCACAGCATCGCACTAAAGAAAAGAGCTAGCTTGCCTCTCGCCACAGAGATCAATCGAAATATGACAATTTGTGGCTGTAACTCCGGGACTGCTTCCTTTGTTTCATAGGTTTTGCAGTTCTAAAAAACCCAAACAACACCACCCAAGGATGCAGAAGCAGGCCCCTATTGTTTTCTTCAAATAAACCCAGAATATTTGCTCAAAAACAATAAGGATATTAATAAACATACAAACATCCACATACTACAGCCTCAGAGCCACAGCCAAAACGCTACAGAGATGAGCTATGTACCACTCCAGTTTCTCCTACAGCAACATTCAGCTACATCCCTGCTTCCACCAGTGAAAATTCCCACCTAATCCTGTAGGATGCAACTTCTAAACAAGGAGAAAGAGACAGACTGGAAGCAGGAAGAGACCAGAAGAAATCAACCATGAAATCTCAACACTTCCCCCCCCTCCCCCAAATCCACAAACAGGATACAGCTGTCTCCAGGATCTGGGGCTTGGTTTATTTATAATGACTTTGTGTCATTTTTCATTCTCCAAATCAGATGTAATCTCAGGGAGGCAAAGAGAAAATAGACACAACAGTAAGTGACTGGAGGAAGAGTGCGCGGATGTCTACAGCTCAACTGGAATTATAAAAACCTGCAGCCAGTTTGAGAGGCCACCAAGAGATCCCGAGATGAGTGTCTGTCTGCACTGCGAGCAGCTCCTGGACACCTTCCAACAGAAGGTGAAGAGTCAACATAGCAATGCTTAGACAAAATTTTACTCCCTCATCACCAGCCGATCACCTCACCTCTCTCTACAGCTGCCTACTTACTATCCCTCATTTTGAGACACAAAACTTGATGAACGGGTGTTGCGAGCTGCAAAAGTAAATCCACTTGCCACACAGGAAAAACGAATTGCCTCCCTTTTCCTGCAGTTGGGACTCCTTCAGCAAGGAGGTGTCTGGTAATCAGCAACTTCACATTTCATAGAATCATGGAATGGTTAGGGTTGGAAGGGACCTTAAAGATCATCTAGTTCCAACCCCCTGCCATGGGCAGGGACACCTTCCACTAGCCCAGGTTGCTCCAAGCCTCATCCAGCCTGGCCTTGGACACTTCCAGGGATGGGGATCCACAGCTTCTCTGGGCAACCTGTCCCAGTGCTTCAGCACCCTCTCCAGGAAGAACTTCTTCCTGATATCCAATCTAAACCTCCCCGCTTTCAATTTAAACCCATTCCCCCTTGTCCTGTCACTCCCTGTCCTTGCAAAAAGTCCCCCCCAGCTTCCTTGCAGGTCCCCTTCATGTACTGGAAGGTCTCCCCGGAGCCTTCCCTTCTCCAGGCTGAACACCCTCAACTCTCTCAGCCTGTCCCCATAGCAGAGGTGCTCCAGCCCTCTGAACATCTTCGTGGCCTCCTCTGGACTCACTCCAAGCAGTCAAATTTCACAAGAACAAGTACCAACTAAACGGCTAGAGGTGGTTGTTCCACTTTATTCACTCAAGCATAGGACCAGGCCAGTGTTTTCAAGTGCCTGTGCCCCAGATTTGTGCTCATCTTTTTAGATCAAGCTCGCTTTTTTATTATAACCAACAACAGTCACTTGTAGAAGACAAATAATAAATTGTAGTGATGCTATCCCTTCACTGCTGACACCAAGTGAGATAGTTTTTCATGTCCCTGACTAGCAAAATGAAGCAACAACACTGTGCTGCTTTAATTAGATGGATTTTCTTCCCCCCCACTTCCCAACCCCAAACTACCTAGATTATAAAAGATTAGGGGGGAATAACGTGTTTTCTTTCAAGTTCTCTCCATTTCCCAGTCAAAAGCTGTGTAAATTGCAGTGGGGAAAGAGGGAGGGGAACCTGTAGGAAGCATCTTGGTGTCTCAAAGTAAATGTTCTATCAACGTAGTAGGATTTGACATCAACATCAAAGGCTTTTTATTCTCATTCTAAATACGAGAACAACTGGATTTAGTACCTGTTTTGTTCTCCATCTCTTCAAATGTCTAATGATTTAATTTAAAATTATTCCCTTTGATGTCAGTCTTGTATTAACTTTTACTTGAGGCAATTAGCTCCAGGACAGTATAAACCGTTTGATTTCATCTTACACTCTATGCAAGCCAAATGCATGAAGGGATCAGAGACAAGTTGAAAAGCTCACAGAAATCACTGCTGCAACGCTAGCCCAGGCCCACAACACCATGCTGCAGAAGCTTCACAGCACCACATCTTTAATCCAGACCTGCCCTCTGTGATGTCTCATTAAAAATACGATTGAATTTTCCTTTTTCGACAACCGCTGCTAAATTCATAACTTCCAAGAAGTCCTTGCAATTCCAGTCCTAATTCTGATCAGTTGGGCTTGCATTGGGCAATGGCAGCTGGTTCTGCTGAGACAAACATAAGTATGATCTGGAATTCCAGGCAAGGATGAGCCAGGTAGATATGAGCAAAAACTGGGAAAGCCAGAAAAGGCAAGAGCAAGCCCTCCCTCAGCTTGGTGCCAGTTTACCCCACTGCCTGCTCAGCACCTCTGAATCCCCAGTCTCCCAGGGGCTGGCTGCCTCCCAGAGCACGATGCAGCTCCAAGTGGAACCAACTGATAGAGACTAATACTCTTGCATTTAACTGTGATTCTCCCCAGAGGACTCCAGCCTTCCTTGGTGCTAACGATGCTCCTTTTTGGGCAGTACTGAAGGAATGCTAGAAATAAGTTTCTGCATCTTCAGCAGCAGGCACACACTCCCCCCTCAGAGGGCTGGAGCACCTCCCCTATGATGAAAAGCTGAGAGAGCTGGGCTTGTTCAGCCTGGAGAAGAGCAGGCTCCAGGGAGACCTTATAGCAACTTCCCGTGCTTGT
>NW_010259747.1:6329-16245 GCF_000690775.1 Eurypyga helias
CTGGAAGTGTCCAAGGCCAGGCTGGATGAGGCTTGGAGCAACCTGGTCTAGTGGAAGGTGTCCCTGCCCATGGCAGGGGGGTTGGAACTGGATGGATTTTAAGGTTCCGTCCAACCCAAACCACTCTATGATTCTATGTTTCCTGGCTCTACACTAGGCACAGCCATGCACTTGCTCCTTTTAGGAATCTAGAAACTTTTACATTCACTCCTGTGAATGGCAAAAAACCAAACATCATTTCTGATCTCTGAATACAATTTAGGTAAGAACAACATCTGGATGGTTCTTCAAGTTTACAGTTAAGTATCCTTTCAAAAAATGAAGCAGCCTGATCCAGACCCTGGATTCAGTCAAACAACACCCAGATGCAATGAGGTATGTGTGTAGGAAGAGACAAGGCTGATACAGAACACATCGCCTCAGCAGGAGCCAAGAGATAGAGTGCAGCACTCCTTACACACAGAGCAGCATTCCCCAGGAAAGAATAAGGCCACTGGCAATATGAAACACATGCGAGATCTACTTTCAAGAGCTGTGAATGCCAATACAGCTGTTGTGCTTTCTAACTGACTGCCTGCTGAGTTCTTTTAAAAGGCTGCAGCTGGGCAGCAAGGAAGGTAGCCGTCCAGGGCCTCATCATACCAGCTGCAGTGTCCTGGGCCAGACAGACTCTTCCAGAGAGTAGAGAAGCTTGTACATTCCCTGCAGCAGCTGAGGACAGTCAAACAAGGACACTTCCCAGGGAGCAAAGTGGAAAAGACAGAGCAAGAGGCCCAGAAAGCAGGGAGCCTTCAACACTGCAGACAGAGTGGGAGGCTACTGAAAATAGCAGGGAACAGACATGCAGCCGGGTCACAAGGACGAAAGAAAGGCAGATTTCTGAGGAAGCAGCCCCAGAAGGGGACTGGGTAAAGTTTCTTTTAACATACAAAGCTGCTAACAATTGTAGACTCCAGAAGAAAAAAACATGGAAAGGATCTGCCCTGATGAGCTAAGACTGCTGGTACAGAGGAATTATACTCAGATTAAAGTAAAAAGGGCTCTGTCACCCTACTGATCTGCGTTCCCCCCATTTCAAGAATTATCTCATCCTACTTTGCATTCTACTAAAACCCAGCTTCCAATAGTCAGAGATTTTTTTGCATTTTCAGTAAGCTTACTTTAAAGAAGGCAGCGCAAGCAAGAGGCTTCTCCCCTCCAGGTTTCCACCTAAGGCAGACACAGTCAAAGGTGCTGAAATCCGCAAGTTGGTGTTGCTGCGGTTCTCCACGTGGGTTAGGGTCTGCCTGGCTGTTCTCACACTTCCGGCAGTTTCTCCTCAAACCTACGCTTTTCAGGTGTAGAAAGTCTCAAGTGCAAGATTTCTCTGGAGTTCTTATCATCTTGTGATTTATTTTTTAAACTCTCCTCTGCTTACTGTCCTCTCTTCATTGTTACAGTACTTAATTTTAAAACTGATTTGCCCAGCAGAAAGGAAAGGGATTCCTCCCTAACCCAACTCCTAGTATGAGAACATCCCAACCAACTGTGGATAAGCCCACAGACTCATCAGTACACCCAAACCCAAACAAAGATAATGAGGAAGCTGAAAACATAAACACAAATCCTACAGGATTAAGATGTCTAGGAATCAAAGATCATATGCTTTCAAAAATCATTTTCTTTCTAACTCAAGATACTTACTTCCCCATCTCTTCATGCTTCATGTAAAAACAGACTCCTACTCTCCTCACTTTCCACCATTTCCAAAGAATGTGTGGGCCTGAGCAGCCACCAGACATTAGTCAGAGGATTAAAACTGTGCCAGTCTGGAGAAGACAGCTATTATAAGGTGATGGTTCACAGCGGGTGCAAAAGCAGTGTCTACTTGGGTCCTAAAGGCTACTCAACCTAAGTTCTGAACTTACTCCACCCACAGCAGGACAGCCTAACTGGTGAGATTATCAGTTTTACACACTGCCCAAGGGAGCTTTAAAAGAAAAAGGCAGAAAAAACAATCTGTAAGCAGATGTATTGTAACTACTACAAACTCTGCAGCAATTGGACACCAATTTATGTTCTGGTTGCAACTAGAAGATAGACCTTAAAACTTGAAGTACAGGATTTAAATATTTCTTGAATTATTTTTTTCTAATAACACTTCAAAGCTGCACCAGAGGAGGTTTAGACAGGTCATTAGGAAGCATTTCTTTACTGAGAAGGTAGTCAAACACTAGAATAGGCTTCCCAGAGAGGTGGTTGATGCCCCAAGCCTGTCAACATTTAAGAGGCATTTGGACAACGCCCTTAATGACATGGTTTAACTTTTGGTCAGCCCTGAATTGGTCAGGCAGTTGGACTAGATGATCATTGTAGGTCCCTTCCAACTGACATAGTTTATTCTAAATTGCAGAATCTAATCCACTGGCTGCTTTTACCTATTACCATCTCCATAATTCTTGGCTACTGCTCAAATATAAGAGCAACAGAAATTTATTTTCTCCCTTGGCCTGTGCAAGCAGTGAATTAAGAGCTAGTTAAAAGAGACTGAATACAGCAGACAGGGAATGTGTTGAGGGTTGGTTTGATTAAAAGCATATAGAGTTTTGGGGCTTTGCTGCACATACCACTCCCTTATTTTTAGGGCTGACACCCTTATGTCACCCTTATTTTAATGCCCAAGAGCCTCACATACCCAAGAAGACAATATTCCACAGATTTCCACTGTCAAGAAACACTGTCACTGCTCCAGCAGTCACAGCAGGATAGCAAGTGGTCTTGTGTCTCTGCTAGCCAAGACCAATTCAGCAAACAACTTAGCAGAAACAAGACCAAGTCCTAAGTTAGGCCAGACAATGAAACACTGCTCAAAAACAGGAAATCAGGGAGAACTTCCCAGCAGCAAGCGTGTTTCTGAAGCCCTTTCTTTGTAGCACAGACTGTTTAATGGGATCTCACTTGGCACTTAGAATCACAGAACGGTTTGGGTGGGAAGGGACCTTAAAGACCATCTAGTTCCACCCCCCCTGCCATGGGCAGGGACCCCTTCCACTAGACCAGGTTGCTCCAAGCCTCATCCAGCCTGGCCTTGAACACTTCCTGGGATGGGGCATCCACAGCTTCTCTGGGAAACCTGTTCCAATGCCTCCCCACCCTCTCCAGGAAGAACTTCTTCCTGATATCTAATCTAACCCTCCCCGCTTTCAATTTAAACCCGTTACACCTTGTCCTGTCACTACAGGCCCTTGTAAAAAGTCCCCCCCAGCTTTCTTGTAGTCCCCCTTCAGGTAGTGGAAGGTGCTATAAGGTCTCCCTGGAGCCTTCTCCAGAATGAACAAGCCCAACTCTCAGCCTTTCTTCATAGCACAGGTGCTCCAGCCCTCTGACCATCTTCGTGGCCTCCTCTGGACTCACTCCAGCTGGTGGATATCCTTCTCATGTTGAGGGTTCCACAGCTGGATGCAGCACTCCAGGTGGGGTCTCACAAGAGCAGAGTACAGGGGCAGAATCCCCTCCCTCGACCTGCTGGCCACACTTCTCCTGATACAGCCCAGGATACGGTTGGCTTTCTGGGCTGCCAGTGCACACTGGTGCCTCATGTTCAGCTTTTTGTTTACCTTGTACTCCCAAGTCCTTCTCGTCAGGGCTGCTCTCTATCTACTCTCCACCCAGCCTGTACTTGTGTTTGGGATTGCCCCGACCCAGGTGCAGGACCTTGCACTTGGCCTTGTTGAACTCCACGAGGTTGGCAGTGGCCCATCTCTGCAGCCTGTCAAGGTCCCTCTGGATGACATCCCTCCTCTCCAGCATGTTGACCACTCCACACAGCTTGGTGTCATTGTCAAACTTGCTGAGGGTGCACTCAATGCCATCATCCATGTCACTAACAAAGATGTTAAACAGTACAGGTCCCAACACCGACCCCTGAGGAACACCGCTCGTCACCGATCTCCACTCAGACGTTGAGCCATTGACCACCACTCTTTGAGTGCAACCACCCACACCTTTCAATGTAGTTGCCATTACATTTCTCCAAGACAGGTATTATTTACACCTAAGCAATCACACTGGAGAGAGAGCAAGACATTTGCCGTGAACTACTATGCATTTAGTTAAGATCCAGTTTATACAAGTTTCAGACTCACAATTTAGTACCTCAATCAACATTTGCATCAGAGCCGCTGTGACTACCAGCCACCTACGCTGTAGTCCTGCATCCTTTACAGCTTTCAAGTGGATACAATTTGTACCAAAGACGTAATACACTGTACAGCTGCAAACTGTATAATGTTCTCATCATTAAGTGTCACTTGTTTTCACATCTTAATTTGCATGCAACAGCCTGGGACGAACCTTTGGTAGCATTAAGGGATCTCAATTAAACAGGAATGATTTAGTTTAGCTAATCAACTCTATTGTCCCAGCAAGCAAAAAGCTGAGCCACACGTACAGCTCTGGAAGGGAATCACTAGCGGCACAGGTTAGACCTCAAGATCCTGAAGAACCAGTACACAGAGGCTTTTTGTCATCAGGCTGTGCAGAGAGTGGAAGACACGATCCCGCAGCAAGCAACTGCTACCTCAACAGTTTCTTTTGCTTGCAGATGATTCACCAGCAAGGCTGAAGCCAATATGCTTAAGTGGCAATGGATGTAATTGTTTGAGACAGAACAGTGAATTTCAAATATAGAAATATAAAAAGCAGATGGAATTTCTTATGATTCATGGATGTGGGGGTTAGGAACCATGAGAAATCTGTAGGGAAGATCTCAGTGGATATAGCTGTATTTATGTTTCATAAGAGATTTTGACCCAAGATGTGAAATACTTTATATAATAATAGATTATGGCAATAATATGGATGGATGGGGAGATGTGGCAATGTTGAGGGAGAATTCCAACATACAACAGCAGCACCTTGTAGGGAGGAATGTATACACAGGTGAAACGGAGTTTTAGGTATCACTGACTTTCATTTAAGGTGTTATCTCATGGTGAATTATATTCTTCATTTCAAAGCTAAGAAATATTTGTGTATAGTAGGCTGCCCTGAATGTCCCATCCCTTCTCATGGGCTCTTATGATCACATCTTTCTGTTTAGCAAGATGTTCCACCTCCCTCTGCTGTTCTTTGTAACTTTTTCCACAGCATGATGGATAGAAAAACTTCATGAGTACAAAGGTGCTGATTAGTGCACAAAACAGCAATGAGAGGGGAAAAATAATAAAAAAGAGCATCTGTTTAAACCGTTACTTGAAGTAAAATAATCACTGAAGTACACAAAGGAAAGGTGGTGTAAAGCCAAACATTTCCTCTAACATTCAATGACTCCAGAACTGCTTTGCAAGCAAAAATGAAAAGAAACTTTACACAACCCAACTTACCTCAATTCGAAAGAGTTCGCCAGCACCTTCACAGTCATTTGATGTAATTATGGGGGTATGAATATGCACATAGCCATTATCCTGGAACAGACAGAACACTAGAGTTAACTAGCTGAAGATAATCGAATGTCAACTTAGACAGAACACTACAGTTAACTAGCTGAAGATAATCGAATGTCAACTTCAGGGATGAGATCAATCAGCACACATCATAACTCAGCTGTTAGCCCCCAGCCAGGACAGCATATGTACTCTTTTAGGCAACCTCTGCCTTACGTGGATAAAGAACTAAATAAATGTCAGCATGATTTACAAATCCATGTTTAGTACTTGTGCTTTCCATCAAATTCACCCCTATGGCCTCACCATTTCAGTTTCCTCCACCTTTATGGAAGCTGGTGGTTGGGCAGGGGATGGTATCTTCGTGTTCTCCACTAGGAGAAATGATCAAGTGTGTTAGATGACAGAAATCACACACTGCACGGGAGAGAGGCCTTAAAAACAACCACTGTGAAAACTAAGTCTCATATCTCAGAAGATGTGAGGTGAAAGTCAAACATTTTTTAAGAGACAGGGTATACCCTGGCTTGATCATGTTCATCATAGAATGGTTTAGGTTGGAAGGGACCTTAAAGATCATCTAGTTCCAACCCCCTGCCATGGGCAGGGACACCTTCCGCTAGACCAGGTTGCTCCAAGCCTCATCCAGCCTGGCCTTGCACACTTCCAGGGATGGGGCATCCACAGCTTCTCTGGGCAACCTGTTCCAGTGTCTCACCACCCTCTCTGGGATCCAATCTAAATCTACCCTCTTTCAGTTTAAACCTGTTACCCCTTGTCCTGTCACTATGCTGTAGGTACCTGGAGAATCACCCACTCATGTAATAGTTCATAGATCCAGCAGAAGCCTCTGAAACCAGGAGGCTGTATGAAGAAAGAGCCTCTCTTCTCCGGGTTTCTCTGCAGCACAGCCATAAGCTTTTAAACCAGCTTCAACCCAATTTTCAGTGCATGAGTACATCAAGCAGACCTCGAGCACATAAAGCATGTTAGAAGCAAAACCAGGAACAGAACTAACCATCAGCTTCGTAACTTTGCCTCACTACAGAGGTCACCGGTGGAGCACAGAGATCACACCCACACACATCAAGGCAAACAAGAACCTGGAACTAGTTGATTTCAGCTGAGAACAAAGGATTTGTTTTCTCTTGCATCACTGTAGTTCAGCACAAAGGGAACCCCTTTAAAATCAAGGGTGTGCCACCATTACCATGATACAGACAATGATGTAGCATAGCCCATTGTCTGTTTATACAAAACACTAATAAAAAAAGATAAAAAAGCAAATGTTTCTAAAAGCTTAGTTTCACAGCAGAAATTTACCAGAATAATACAAACTGACCAGTCACATGACAGTCCTGGTTCTAATCACCATCCAGTTAAAGGCTAAGAAGATAGGAGAGGTATTTACTGCCCACCCTGAGAATCAAGCTGAAATTATTTGGACCAAAGAGTTTGCAATGCATTTTGTGGAAGTCCCATAACACAACCAAGGGGGAGCACAGTCCCTGCAGTCAGCTCTAGGCTACCCTGGTTACAGGTGTAAGGACCTTGGCTTGCCCAGTGCCTGGTGGGAGATCCTCACTGACATCCAGTTACTACACAGAAATAGTTTTGGAGCCAGAAGTACTTGCTTTGCCTGGGGAGGGTAATTTCAGCCTATCCATGCAAAATGCAGGTCTGTGCCATAATCTCACGCACACTCCAGAGACCTGCTGGTCACGTACAGGCCTGGGAAGACAGGAGATTTTGTAAACTTGCCTAAATTACAGCAACTGCTATCACTGTATAAGAAGCACATTTCACACAGAAGACCATTACATGCTTTGGAAAAGAACGTGAACTGCACAGGTCTGAAAGAGGAGAATCCCATAAAAACCACTTATAAAAGCTCCTAAAATACTGCAAGTCACGTTACTGGCTCTGACAAACCGGGAAGTGGGTTAGTGTGCAAAGTGGAGGTTGCCATTCACATTGTTCCTAGACAGAGTAAAACAGTTGCAGTGTTTATCCCACATGGACCACAACACTCAGAATAAAAGATGACATATTAGGCTTCAACATCCAAACCAAAGGCATTTGACATTAGTAATTCAGTGCTGGAAATTAACAGGCAAAAATGAAAGTTTTTAAAATTAAAGAGTCTAGATAGTTTCAAACGTATTCAAAAAACCCCACTTATTTCGCCATTAAGCTCTTTTCAGCTTTGCACAGTGAAAATATTGACTATACTTCCTGGTTATCGCACGTTCTGCCATTGTCAAACTGGAAATTGCAACGTTCTCAGGATGATGTAGGTGGCAATTTAAACGACTCCTTTCCTTCCATCAGAAATGGAACAAGCCACAGACGTTCCTGGTGCTAGGAGAGTCGTGACAAAAGCATTCACAAATATCAAGTCTGGGACCAAATCTTCCTTATCCCTTCAAAAATAACTTAAGTGTAGCTGCTGCTGCTAAATACTTTTTTTTTTTTTTAAATATTGCTCATCTCTTGAGCATTTTAAACAGGATGCTATGCCACGAGTCTGAACTAGAGTTAACCTGGAGAAGTACCGCTGTTGTCAGAATAAGATGCTTTTCTGTACCTCAGCTGGCTTCCTTGTGCAGGTTTGAAATCACAAACTGTTGTAGGCAATGCCATCTAGTGGCACGACACCCCAAAGACCGATTCCCAACAAAGCTGGGTTCTGTCTTAGGAGCTGGCACAACGCTGACACCACCAGCAGCTTTACCTGACACAGGATTTCCACTAGGCTCTTAAAACCCCCAAATCTTCCAAATACCATGCATTCCATACTGATAACTCTAGAGCAAGCAAGCCTTCTTTGCCACTGCAGGCAAAAAATACCAGCAGACTCAGGACCAGAAATTCTATCCCAACAATTCTGACCTGTTCTTTGGGCCACACTAATTACTACATATGAATTTTGCAATCAGAATGCTCCGAACATGATTCTACTCGAACTAAAGCCAGCTTATCTAAACTAAAACTTGCTTATTTCAACAAACAGCTTTAAAAGAACAGGCTCAGGTACGCTAGAGGACTTGCAACCTTTATCTACTCACACAAAGAAGCACACGGGGTCTGTATAGGGCATCAGGAATCAGAGTTAATCCACTGCCCCAACCACCTGCACAAAGCCTGTACCACGTCCACAGCTTAAGAGGACAGACTGATAAAACACAGGTGTCCCCAGCCATCAGTTTGACATGTGTCTAAACAGGAATCTCCTCAGCTACCAGCATCCACAATAACTGTGAATAACTCTGAGTCAGTTTGTCGGCTGCCTTCCTGCATCACAGATTTTACTGTGTGGGTGGAGGCTTCTGTCCAAGGAACGTAAGGTCATTGCTGAGGGTGGGTTAAACAACTCCATATTATGTTGTGTTTCACAGACCACACAGACAGTTATATTGCAACTTCGTGAAAGGGATAAAATAACTAACAGGAAATGGGCGGAAGGATGCTAACAAGACCACAGATGGGCTAACCTAATCCTAAGCAACAGCCTGGCCAAGGCCTCAGCTCAGGCTGGGAAAGAAAACCACCGTGACCAAAATCCACACCCTGCAGTCAACACATCATGCACCCTCCCTCCTAAGATGCTCCCATGAAGCCAAACTGGGGGAGTGTTTTATACACAGGGCTTGGTACAGAAGGGAATACCTGGAAGAACGAGTGGATGGCTGCAGTGGCTTCACTGCGGATTCTCAAGAGGGAGCCGAGTGTGTTGGTTCTGCATCGCAGATGAGGGAACTGTCGGATGTACTCCAGTGGGTGCCTCTCCTTTAATTTCAGGGGGAATGACTGAAAACAACAAGGAAAGAAAAGTAAGAACATGAGAACTTGGAGTCAATATTGTTTTATTGCTATTCATAGCAGTCAGCATGGGTTTATGAAAGGGAGATCCCATCTGACTAACCTGATCTCCTTCCATGACAAGGTGTCCCACTTAATGGATGAGGAAAAGGCTTTGGCTGTTGTCTACCAGGACATTAGTAAAAACTTTTACACCATTTCCTACCACATTCTCCTGGAGAAACTGGCAGCTCATGGCTTGGGTGGGTGTATTCTACACTGGGTAAAAAACTGGCTGGATGGCCAGGCCCAAAGAGTTGGGGTGAATGGAGTTAAAGCCAGTTGGCAGCTGGTCACACATGGTGTTTGTTCCCCAGGGTGTTGAGGTCAGTTCTCTTTAATATCTTTATCAGTGATATGGACAAGGGGATAGAGTGCACCCTCAGTCAGTTTGGGGATGACACCAAGCTGGCCAGGAGTGTGGATCTGCCTGAGGGCAGGATGGCTCTGCAGAGGGATCTGGACAGGCTGGATGAATGGGCCAAGGCCACTGTGCGAGGGTCAACAAGGCCAAGTGCCGGGTCCTGCACTTGGGCCACAACAACCCCCTGAAATGCTCCAGGCTTGGGGACAAGGGGTTGGAAAGCTGCCCAGCAGAAAAGGACCTGGGGGTGTTGGTCACCAGCAGCTGA
>NW_010259747.1:16501-16758 GCF_000690775.1 Eurypyga helias
AGGGAGCTGGGGGTGTTCAGCCTGGAGAAGAGAAGGCTCAGGGGAGACCTTATCGCTCCCTACAACTCCCTGAAAGGGGGGTGCAGAGAGGCATCTGTTGTTCTCTTCTCCCAAGTGACAAGTGATAGGACAAGAGGAAATGGCCTCAAGTTGCACCAGGGGAGGTTTAGATTGGATATTAGGGCCAATGTCTTCACTGAAAGGGTTGTCAGGCATTGGAACAGACTGTCCGGGGAGGCGGTGGAGTCACCACCCCT
>NW_010259748.1:0-265 GCF_000690775.1 Eurypyga helias
TTTTTTTTTTTCCCCTTTCCTTCCTTCCCCCTGCTCCTTACGTCTGCTCCCCCCCGCCGCTGCTGGGCGGAGTCAGGCGCAGGCCCCTGCCCAGTGTGGAGGGGAGAGATGGTTATCTAATCCCTGCTGGGGGGGGAAGGGGGACGGGAAGAGGCCCCAGCGTCGTAGCCAGACCCAGCTGGCGTGGCAGGGAAGCGCTGCTTCTCGGCGATATGTCGGCTTGGGGCGGCCGCTGCCCTGGCGTCGTGGAGTCTTTGGGCGAAGT
>NW_010259748.1:419-21938 GCF_000690775.1 Eurypyga helias
CGGCCTCGTCCCTGCGGCGTCTCCGAGGTGGGATTTTGGCAAGCGTTGTCCCCACGGCGGAGGTTGGCGTAGTCCAGTGCGAGAGGAGATTTATGCAGCGCTCCCGTTGGCAGCTCCTGGAGAGCCACTTTCACCTAGTGGAGCGTTGGTTTTGTTTACTGTTTAAATGAGGAAAGTTCTTTAGCCTCATGGGTGATGCTGGGATCGACCAAAGCAATCGGAATTTAAGTAATAGCTTTAAAGATGATACGAGGCCTGCCATGGGAGGATTTTTGTAGAATTTGGATGCCCTGCATGGCAGCACGCACAACTGAATGTCTGCGAGAATAGTGCTTTCGTATCTTGGCCTTGGGTTGATCCATGTCGTATTGGGAGACACTTTTCTGCAGTTGGTCTTGTGTGCGATTTCAATTGTATTTAAACACATTATTCCCAAAGAATTTTTTAATCTTGCCGTGTGGGCAGACAGCTGTATAATAAGACAGTGTTGAATCTCTGGGGGTTGCCCACTCCCTTCTGCTGAAATGAATCCGTGTTGTATTTGACCTGAGATATTTGGGTTACGTGCTAGTAATGCCTTTTGGTAGGCTTTACTGGGATACTGATGGCTGTAAATGAAGCTTTAGAAAAACAGGAGTCTGGTGTTTCACGGGTGTAAGATGCTCTGCTGGTCTTGTTGCTTGTGTGGTGTGTGTTTACTGGTGGGTACGAAGGCGGTTGAAGGTGGTAGGGCCTTGGGTATTATCCACAGTTTTGGTGGTTGTTTGCAGGAGACGTAACTGATACTATAAACAAATTTCTTTGCAGCAGTAACTTGTTGGAACACTTAACTGCTCTTGATAAGCAAAAGAACATTTTGTATTTTATCAGAGATTGATGATACAACATGTTGATACTTGTTTTGTTTTTTCCTAGTTTTCTGGTCTAGACTTGAATTCCTCAGACTCGCAGAGTGAAGGAAGCTCTTCAAGCAGTAAGTACATGCAAGTTCTCAAGCTTACAAAGTTTTAGGAATAAGGGTTTTGTAGCTGTGACTGAATCAAAGATTGAGAGGTTGATTAGGAAATTGAGGAGGTTGCTAGTGATGCCTACTCTGAAAACCTAATATGCTTTAGGTAGGAGCACTCAATTTAGCAGTGGTATGGCACGTGCAAATTTCTTAAGCACTTAAGAACTCTTGTTCCGGTTTTGTCCCAGATTTCCTGTTGCCTCTAACAGCTGAGGCTGCTGTAGTAATGTGAAGATCTGTCTTAAAACATCCAGCTAGAGTGGGAGTGTTCAAGAGTGAAAGTGTATGAATCCTAATACACTGAGTAGAAACTGCATTTTCTCACACATAAGGCTTATGTACAATGGGAAGAGAAGGGAATCTTCCAGGAATTCATATTCAGCTTGTGCCTCTGTATTCTGATTCATGTTGCTTAGCAGACAGATGCTTCTGGATTGTAAATGAAGAATGCTATTCAGAGGCAATTATGTGTGGCTTCCTGTTTAATCCAAGCCAAACCGATAGGGATGGCTGAATTTAAGGGGAAGGAAAAATACTGGTAGTAACAATACTGTGAGTGCCAATACTTGAATGACACGGTGAAAATCTTAAGCTGTTCAAGTATCTGGCACTAGGTTAAGCCTTAGTGAGTTCTAGGAAGACAGGTTTTCATCACAGACACTAGCATCCCTAAAGGGCATGTATGCCTTTGTCAAAGAAATAGCAAGACATCTATGACTTTAAAAAAAAAAAACCACCCCAAAACCAACCACACAACAAAGACCGTGAATATGCCCCAAAAAATCCAGCTACCTAAATGGACATGCAAGAACTTAATCTTCACTGCATTGGTCCTATGAGAGATGGATATCAAGTGCTGTGTTAAAGAGCTGGTTTGACGATGCTGTAAGAACATCTTCGAGATTGTGAGGCAGGCAGCTTTTTTTTTTTTTGTTTTGTTTCCCCTAACCAAAAGCTGGTTTTGGAAAGCGTGATCTCAAAATGTGCTAACACTGCAGTCTTGTAACACTACCTTTCTTTTGTCCTTTTAGAAGGCAGATACATTCCTCCTCACTTGCGGAACAGGGAAGCTTCAAAACAGGGTATGTATCAGAAATACAGTGGTGACACTTGTAACTGGTTCTTGGCCTGCGTTGGAATCTCTGGGAACAGACTGCTGAGGGCTTTGACATGTTAAAATCTTATACACACTGCTTGACTGTTCTGTACAAAGCACTGCAACTCATTCTTCTGCTCTTAGTGTGCTGTTCTTGGTCCCTTCACCAGGTTATAGTCCAAGCTCATGTTGTGTCTGACTGGCAAAGTTATCAAGCAATTAACTGACTGAAGCAAGATGGAGTCTCCCACTGTGACTAGCTCTGTAATGTTCAGTGTCAATTGTAACATCTTGGAAGTGCCAGTTTTTCTGCTAGTGACTGTGATGTGGAACTTGTAGTAACTGGTTATTAAGAATCCATTGACCAAGTGAAACTGTGCTATTTGTTTGTTTTACACAACTTGCCCTTAACTAGGGAGCATGAGAACCAAAGCAGATGGCCTCATTTAGCTTCTTGCAGTTTCTGTGCAAGTCTGCAATGAAACACATGACCAGTGTTGGTCATGTGTTTACATGGGGAGGGGAGTGTGTGTGTGGTGTGTGCTGATAAATGGCCTCTATATCTTGCACTTGATTTTTTTTTTTTTCAAAACAAAGCATGATAAAAATTATGGAGCTCTTCAGATAGAGGTTATGATTTACTTCCCTGTATGATGCAAAGATTGCAGGTAGTGCTGCATGCATTAACATCATGCCTAATGACTTGTGTAGATAAGAGAAACACTTCCTTGAACACTTACTCAAGTACTGGAATGGAGGAGCTAAACTATTTTCTGCTGCGCTACAACTTCAGGAAAACTTAAGTCTCATCTGTTTCTAAAACAGTGGACTTTGACCGATTCTCTTCAGTGCTGCAAGAGGATTCCTTCCATTAGGAGGAGGAGAATATTGAAGTGTATGATGATTCACTTCCAGTGCAGTTTTAAATTTGACTAGGTGAAAAACATTCCACTCCAGTTTTATGCCATGTGAAGAAACGGATCGGTCTGGTTTTGTCTTGCCTTTGCATATGTCCATGCTAGTGCTGTGGTGTGTGTGGCTGTGTGGTTTGTTGTTGGTGTGTGGGGGGATGTGTTGCATGTGTGGTTGGTTGGTTTGTTTTTTTCTTTTTATTTACCTAAAAGAAGCATGGCATAAAGCACCAAATGGTGAACAGCCTGTTAGAGACCTGAATGTTTTGGGAAAAGCAGAGGGACTGGTTGACAGCTCAGGTGCTCTTCAAGTTCCTGGGCATGTTAGCTTGATGTGAGCAGTCTTTCATAAACTAGATAACCCTGAGATGGATGTGCACGTTTCTCAAAATCAGGAAGCGAAGTTGGCTTGTGTAGATTTGCTGTTCATAGCTTTCCTTTCTAATATATGGTAATTTGTACCAAATTCCAGTTAAATCTTTGGGGATATTGGATATGGAGGGATACATCAGTCTTAACAGGTCATGATATGAACTCAAGGTTATGTATAGGACTGTCACTGTCATCTTTTCTGTGCAAGACCAGAGTTCAAACCCTGCAAAGTATGTGTGATCATGTGTGGCTTTTTTGGGGGCTGCAAGCTTCACCTTGTGAAACAAGTCATGGAAGTTGTCACATAACTTGTTCAATTAATAGAACATCATTTGCCAATTTTTCCTTTGTAAACTTAATGTTTCAAAACTTCCTTTAAACCTGAGTATCACTAGGCTCCTCGTAGCTCCCTGTGACTCATGATGGCTAAACAAAAAAGCTACAATGCCAGTTCACACCCCCACACACCCCCACACTGAAAAGTAAAGTGGGCATCATCAGAACAGTGATGTAAAGCTGAGCTATTTTATAGGATGAAGTCTGTTATGGAGTTGTACTTTTGTAAAAGTAATGTTTGCCTCTGTTATTTACAACTAAATTAACAATTGCTTCTTGGGCCATGTTGAAGCTGTACTGTATATTGGCTGCTCCTTGGAATCTTAAGCAACAATTTTTCAAGGAGTAGATATTAGCAAGCAGTAGGTGGGAGAGGCCTTCAAGAATCGTGGTATCTGACCATCTAACAACCCTTGATGCAGCCTTAAAGTGTAGTAACCTGATAAAATTTTATTGATGTAAGGAGAAAAAAAAATCAGTTAAAGTATTTGGTAGAATGGTGTTTTAGTAATCCAGCAGAATTGCCTCACTGGCATACCATGACCTTAAGGACTTCTGTGAAAGTCTCTTAATTACTGCATTCAAAAACTTCGGGGGAAAAAAAATTCTCCTCTGTGGTGTTCCTTCAGACACACTCTAGAAACAAGCAGTGTGTAGTTAGCTTGTGGTTCTCACTTTCCCCTCTAGCTAATGACTCTGTAGTAATTCATAGACACATTGCGCAACAGGCTTACTTGCAGCGAAGTAAGAAATGGCTTGAGGCATTGGGCTTAATACTTTGAAAATAGCTGTCAGATGTATTCATGAAGAGCTGAGCATCCTCATGATTTCAGTAGGTATTGTCAGGGGAAGCATGTTAAGGCATCTAGAGTATTTCTGTTTAAGCTCCTCTACCATGCCTTCTTCAGCTTGCTCTTTCCATACACATGCAGGTTTGTCCCTGTTGTAATACTGACCTGTTAAGTTTGTACATGGGAACAAGACAGTACAGAACTGCAGGAGTTAAGAGTATGCATAAAAATACGTCCTTAGGTTACTTAATGGCAGTTCTGCTTTTTGGCTGTATGGAGCTCAATATGCAGGGCTGTCTGGTCTAAACTGGCTTGCTTCCATGAGCTTAGCTTGATAATGCTGAAGCTTGTCATCTCATTTTCTTGTTAAACTTCCTGGAAGCTGCTGTTGGATGAAGTCTGATCTATAGTAGATTGAGGAGTAGGTGTCAGAATTTATATTAAGGGTCTTTTCTGTGATTCTATTTTTCTTATCTTGAAAAAACTGCTGTGACTACTGCTGTGTGTGGCAGTTCTTAAGCTCACAGTGGTAGTGTTGTAGCATTATAAAATGCAAATTAATGCTGATTGAGGAGCACTGACACTTCTACCACTCTTCATAGGTAGAGGACCTCAAATTGCTCTGCAAGTTCATTAACCTGAAGGTGGGAAATATGTGTGGGATGGAATCCATAGGTTTTTACTTCAATTAAAAAAAGAGGCATGACGTTTTAAAGAATTTCCTGGTAACTCTTGCAGGGTCTTGTGATCATCCTCTTCACTTCAGAGAATTCAGTCTGTGGTCTGTTGCAGGCTGTCTCAGTCCATTTGCTTTTGATTTGCCATGAGTTGTTAAAAGTTGTGGTGATGTCTTCTGCTGGCTGGTTACTTAAAGTTGACTTGTACGGCCTGGACCTCTGTGCTGCGCTGATCCACAAGTAAAACCAAAGTAGGAATACCAAAGAAAGGAAAGTGGAATTAATGGCCCTAGTTGTCAAGCAGGAGGGTGTATGTATGTATTTGTTAAAGACTTATTCTGGAAGTTGCTGCACTACCTTAAAAATAGGGCAAGGTATCAGCTTCAGAAACTAGTGTAGTAACAAGGCAGATGAATAAGCTTACTTTATATGTTATTTGGAGTATAAAATTTAGACTCCTTTCTGGAACTCCTCTGACCTGGTAGAAGATGTTTATATAGTACAGGGTGAGCCCAGTTTTTTTCCTACCAACTACACCTTCCTGAAGATGGCTCTGTTGGTACCACTGCTGTTGGATCTCAGGCAGCATGACATACCCCAATGTATTTAGTGTGTTTTGAAAGTTACTCCTAATAAAAATCTGGATTTAGATGCCTTTGAAACAAACTGCAGATAACTTTCTCATACGTTAATGAAGTGATTATGGTATTCCTGATATTTTGTCAGCAGTCTGTGTGTGTGAAGTTACTTTAGTCCTTAAGGATAAGTTTACTCCTTAGAGCACTTTGGAGTTCGTGAAGCATTCCATGAACTTATATGCTAAGCAGGGATTATTTTTGCTGCCTGCCTCAGTTAGACAGACCAAATGAGTTGTAGTTATGACACTTTTTTAAAAGTTCCCTTGTGACTAGCACATGTCTGGATTCTGGGGAGTAGAATTTCCTAGTTCAAAAAAAAAAAGGGGGGGGGAGGAGGAAAAGGAAATGTCACTCTTCAGAGAACATCGAACAAGGTTATGGTAACTATGGTAGCAAAGCTTTTTCAGAGAGGTAGGGCCTAGAATAACACTTTTGAGTCATTTTGTTTTGTGGTTGCTTTTATTGTCTGTTGCATAGGCCTTGACTGATTTTGTGGAGCTAGCAAAAGCATGCTGGCTAATAGGAGTGACATTGTTGATCTGTTTAATGAAATCTGCCAGAATCCTATAGTTGAGTCTGATTAGGTCACGTTCTCAAACTTCTGAATGTTTGAACTCTGAATCAGAATTTGTAAGTTCTTAATCTACCAAAGCACTGTTTTAATGCTCTACACTTCTGCTTACCTCTCAACCCCGATCTCTGGAAAAAAACTAGGCTTTTTACTTTATGGTGCTGGCAGCTGGTGTATCTTCTGTTCTACTTGGTCCTTTCTCTTTGAGTTAATATACTGAAGTAGACATCTACTGTAGGTAGGTGTAAAAGTGCTGTGGAAAAATTCAGGATGGTAATAGGTTCTGAAGAACTCCATATCCCTTATGGTGCTGTTAATGTGCCTTTGTGTAGATCAGACTGCTCTGTGTACTTACGGTGTGACAACACATTCTGATTTCTGTATGGCTTTTTAGTGCAAGGGTTAATACACTGTTTACTGATCTCCACCAGAGGCCTCGTTAACCTCACAAAAATTAAAAGCATTATCAAGAACTCGTGTTAAAGTTGGAGAAATAATGTAGGCGTGTCAAGACTTAGTGTCATAAGGTTTTTCTGATACCTGTCTTTCCAGAGTAGGCAACTTAAATATTAGCACTAAGGCAGGTTTTAAAAAGCACCTTGCAGGGCTTTCAGCAAGTTCTGATAGACAGTGAGAAATGCTTAGTCCCTGCTTGAGTCAAAGTCTTAACACCCATGCATCTTCCATCCTTCCTGCCTGCCTTTCAGTCCTGCAGACCTTCCAGCAAAGGCTTAATGGACAAAAGTTAGATTTATTTGTTTTCTTGGAAAAGCCTAGAACTTTGCAATATATAGCTAAAAATACCTTTCTCTACTAGGTTTTGATAGTGGTGGCTGGAGTTCCAGCAGAGACAAGGATGCATACAGCAGCTTTGGTGCACGGTCTGACCGTGGAGCAAAATCAAGCTTCTTTGACCGTGGAAATGGATCAAGAGGAGGAAGGCAAGTACTGATTTATCTGGGTGGTGCATACAAAGTCCCTCTCAATTCTAGGAGTGCACCTGTAATCTTGGTATTAAAATCTGAGTTCTAGGCGTGAACAACAGGATATAAGGTAGGAGGAAGCTGGGAGGGGAGGAGAGCGAGAGAACCTTGCTTTAAAAGTGATGTGTTCAAGGGTGGGAAACTTGCTTATGTTGAAAGATGTGCCCTGTAGTCCACTGCCAGCCACTCACTGCATCTGTAATAACTTGCTGACTTAACTCTTTCACCAAAGAAGTGCTAGCTGGGTGGCTAATTACAGAAAAATAAAGAAGAGCTGTTAGGAGCACATAAGACATCAAAATGGATTTTTTTTTAAATTTCAAATTTTTTTCCTTTGTTTTAAAAAGTGTAGTTAATACAACTGGGTGAGACTCTTGCAGGTTCTCTACCTTACTTGATCAGTCTTACACACATCATGCGTTGTATGCTCAAGTGTGGTGAGAGTGACCTTTATCGACTAGTAAAGCTGATGGTAGTCCTGTATCCAGACTTTCTCAAACATGATTTACCAGACCAAAAACTAAACAGTTGAGGTAAGGCCTTTTTCCACCTTTTTTCCAAGTCAGTAATACAGGTGAGCTCCCTCTTTATAAAATAATCATGTGACATGTAATGTAGTCCTTTAGTTCGTTCACTTGTGGTGGGGGAATAAAGGAACAAATTGCAGCACTTGGGGGTTTTGTCTGGACATGGGAGACCTATGTAAAAATGAGGCACAGAGAAAGGGGGGGGTTCCAAATGATAAGATGCTTGAGTGGCACTCCCTACAAAAAAAGGCAAAGTCTGAGCAACTGCAATTGCAGCTCTGGCAGATGAGGGATTGTTTACATTTGTTACACTGAAGCAAATAACTTTGGTACAAGGTTCAGTGTGTTAAGCTACACTGAGCTGTGACATCACATCAGTCTATGACAGAATAACGTGACCTAGTCTGATGGCTGGGGCTTAACTTCATTTTGTAGGTCAGGAAGAACATACAGATAACCTGATGACTTTGAATTGTTTCACAGTTGTAAATGTAATACACAGAGGGTACGCTGCTAGACTTGATACGCATGTATTAAAAAATGCTGTTACCCAGGATTGGTGGCCTGATACTCTTGCTGTATTTAGATATGAAGAGCGTGGAAGAGGTGGCGACTATGATAGGAGCGGCTTTGGTAGATTTGACCGTGGTGGGAATAGCCGCTGGTCTGACAAATCAGATGAAGATGACTGGTCAAAGCCTCTTCCCCCAAGTGAACGCCTGGAACAGTAAGTAATGGGAAAGTGTAAATTTCATACAACAGGGTCAGTTGATGTGTCTAGCAAGTAAAATACTTTCTCCTCTGTTTTTAGAGAGCTCTTTTCAGGAAGCAATACTGGAATTAACTTTGAGAAATATGATGACATTCCTGTTGAAGCAACAGGCAGCAATTGTCCTCCACATATTGAAAGTGTAAGTTGTTTTTTTTAATCTGGCTGCTGATGCATCTAATTGTGACTGTTTTGCACATGAAACATGATGTCATGCTGTCTGAAGTTTAGGAAGGAAAGGAAATGGTGTCTTGCCTTCCTACAGCTAAGCTGTTTTGCAGAGGAGGGTTGCATATAACAAACTAAGACACGGGGGAAATTATGTGAGGTTGCTCCAGTTAATACTTGTAGCTCACTTTATAGTACTGCTTGGAAGTGTTGGTTTGTTGGAGCAGCTGCTTAAATGTAGGCATTGTGTCATGCTAGGAAGTATGCTAGGCAAGGCTTTTCAATAATTGCTTATGTGACTGGACTAAGGAGGTACCAGACTCTTGGTAACTAGCTCCTGAGTATCATGTTCCATGGTGGCTGAAGGGAAGGGTCCAATCTTACTAATTTTAAATATCTTACAGTTCAGTGATGTTGACATGGGAGAAATTATTATGGGAAACATTGAGCTCACACGCTATACCCGTCCTACTCCAGTCCAGAAACATGCAATACCTATTATTAAAGAAAAGAGAGATTTGATGGCCTGTGCTCAGACAGGTAAGTTGGTAACTCTTGGTCTCTCTCAATAGTCTTGTATTCCTCAAGCTGCAGACAAGAGGTTCATAAGGTAGTGTAACTTTCTGTTCAGAGTATACTGTAGTGTTGGCTTTGAGCAACCTGGTCTAGTGGAAGGTGTCCCTGCCCATTGCAGGGGGGTTGGAACTAGATGATCTTTAAGGTCCCTTCCAACCCAAACCATTCCGTGATTCTATATCAGCTGTAGAGTCTTGTAACTGCTTTAGATGTGGCTTCACTGGATCTACTGTTTGTCCTGAGAGAAATCTTCATGGCTTAGATCACACTCAGTTGAAGGTTTTGTGGTGCCAAGTGATAAATCTTCTGTGGATAACCTCTGCTGGCTAAGGAGTGCACTGCAGCAGCATAGGTAGTGTCCATATACTAGTGCAGATGTTACTGAGAATATGCTGTGTTACAGGATTAGTGTGTAGCTGGCAGTATAGCTGCTTTGAAAAAACTCTTAATACTGAATTCTGTTCTAATAGGGTCTGGGAAAACAGCTGCGTTTCTTCTGCCAATACTGAGCCAGATCTATGCAGATGGCCCTGGTGATGCCTTGAGAGCTATGAAGGCAAGTATTTTAAATACCCAGTACTGGAACAGCTGTGACCAGTGTGTTGGTTTTGCCCTGTATGTTGATGCCTGCTACTGAACAGTGTCACTGTTATTTTGGGTATGATAGGCAAGCCTCTCAACTTCTGTAAGACTTCTAGTTATTTCCCTTGAAAAAATGCAGACTATGGAACTTTTTTTTTTCCCCTGCCTAAAGATTTGATGGCATAACTGCCTAGAGAAAAGACTGTCTTTTGTTGCATAAGCTTTAAAGACTCTTCTTTGCCACAAAAAAAAGTTACTTGGTCACATGTCTATGTTGTAGTGATTTTAGGTTAGGAAATACCAGGCTTTATGGCTGCTAAGACTCTGCTGCTTAAGTTGTAGATCACAGTGCAGGTTGTAGAGACCAGGCTTGTGCAGCTGTGTTTCTGTTAGCATGCTAACCAACAGCTGAATCTTGCGTGCTGCAGTAGGGCAGTCTTCAAGTGCAGTGCTTAAAGTTGGCTCTCAGCCATGCTTTTTCTTGTTAAGACAGACTTGGTGACCTGTTTTGAGCACTGCTTATAGTAACTGTTTTAATTCCCCTCATATTTGGGCTACTTATTCCAAGTTGTGTTTTTCTTTTTCTCCCTCAGGAAAATGGAAGGTATGGGCGCCGTAAGCAATATCCAATCTCACTTGTCTTGGCTCCCACTAGAGAACTGGCTGTGCAGATCTATGAGGAAGCCAGAAAGGTATATCTAGGAGTTGACCCATAGTTATAACCTAGCTTAGGTATAGTTTTTCTTAGAGCTAACTTACTTTGTTTTACAGTTTGCGTACCGTTCCCGAGTTCGTCCCTGTGTTGTATATGGTGGTGCAGACATTGGCCAGCAGATCCGTGACTTGGAACGTGGATGTCACTTGCTTGTAGCAACTCCAGGACGACTGGTTGATATGATGGAGAGGGGAAAGATTGGATTGGATTTCTGCAAGTAAGTAAAGTGTCTGTCCATATACTGATGGCTTGACATCCAGAAACTGTAGCTTTAAAAGTGATGTGCAGAGTTAATGATGCTTGAGTTCTAGCTTTCAAACTGTGTAAACACCTAGCTGAGAACTTGCAGACCAGTCTCTGTGCTGGGTTACAGCTTAAAGAAAAAGGCTCTGAAGAACAACCTTTTTTGCTACTATTTAGGTACCTGGTGCTTGATGAAGCTGACAGAATGCTTGATATGGGATTTGAACCTCAAATTCGTCGAATTGTTGAACAAGATACTATGCCACCAAAGGGGGTTCGTCATACCATGATGTTCAGTGCTACTTTCCCCAAGGAAATCCAGGTACTTTATGAAAGTTCAAATCTTTTAACAGCTCATAAATGCAAGTTGTGGAAGGAGGAAAAAAATAATTATTTGTGGTTTTTTTCCTCTCTCGTTAGATGCTGGCTCGTGACTTCCTTGATGAGTACATCTTTCTGGCTGTTGGCAGAGTAGGTTCTACATCTGAGAATATCACACAGAAAGTGGTATGGGTGGAGGAGTCAGACAAGCGATCATTTCTGCTTGACCTGCTGAATGCTACAGGTAAAGACAATTCTCTAATAAGCAGATGAGGCAAGCACTTCTGCTTGAGTAGGTGAATGAAAGGGTGTTTTCTTAATATGCAGTGAATGTATTCCACTGACGAAATGCCAGTTGTAAGTTGATGTGAGCTCTTCTGGTAATACAGAATGGAGAGGGAGGGCTGCTCTTGTCCATTCTGAAGACACTGCAGAGAACTGAAACTGCCCTTTATCAGGGAGTGGAGCCAAGTATTTGTGGAGCTTTTCTGCTAACCTGCGCTTTAATTATCATTAGGCAAGGATTCTTTGACTCTGGTGTTTGTGGAAACTAAGAAGGGTGCAGATGCTCTTGAGGACTTCTTGTACCATGAAGGGTATGCCTGCACAAGTATACATGGGGATCGCTCCCAAAGAGACAGGGAGGAAGCGCTACACCAGTTCCGTTCGGGCAAGAGCCCAATTCTTGTTGCCACAGCAGTAAGTGAAATTTATGTAGCTTGAGCCAGTATGCATATTACCTACTCTGTGGATTTGTATTAAGATCTGTTTTAATCCTTTAACCACTAGGTAGCAGCAAGAGGACTGGACATCTCAAATGTAAAGCATGTCATTAACTTTGACTTGCCAAGTGACATTGAAGAGTATGTACATCGTATTGGTCGTACAGGCCGAGTAGGAAACCTTGGTAAGTGATCTAGAGTTTCCATAGACTGCACCTCATACCAGAGTGGATAGGTGTAGTAGTATTAACTAAGTAGCAAGCTGCAGCTGAGTACTCAAGGGAAGTCTGTGTGCTGCCTTGTGTGACCCGAAGCTGGTCACTGCTGTCCTGCCGGTGCAGAAGTGCTGCAGTGTATTTGCTTTGTGTGGGGCTAAAACAATGTTTACTTCAGGTCTTGCCACCTCGTTCTTCAATGAGAGGAACATAAACATCACCAAGGACTTGCTTGATCTTCTTGTTGAGGCTAAGCAAGAAGTACCATCTTGGCTGGAGAACATGGCTTATGAACAGCATCACAAAGGAGGTGGCAGCCGTGGGCGATCTAAGAGGTAAGGGTCACAACTTCAGCTGAAGCTGTACTTAACGCGTTGCGAGAGGCAGTTCTGTGGCTTGCTTTCAGTTGAAAAACACGATTGGAGGAAGGCAAACCAGCCAGCCCAGTAAGGACTGAGTTAGCTGCATCAGAAGGGGACAGCTTAATGTCGGGGTTTGTTCTATTTTGCCATGAGGCAGTTAATCCATAAGGCTTTTCTTTTAAGCAGACAGCTAGATAGGCTGAGATAGAATGACATCTAGCAAAAATGGCTGTAGAACTCCTTGAAAGCACTTCAAAACCACTTTCTAGGAATGCATATGCCATAGATGTACCTGAAGTAGCTGTTTTGATGTTTAAAAGGTAACTCTTGTGTCCTGATGTAAAACAGGAAAGCAGAACTACAGGAGTGAAGTCACTTGTAAAATAGTTTTTCTGTGGAAAACTAAAATGCTTTAAGCTGGTTATACAAAGCTATGTTTATTGGCTTGAAATAGGTAGGAGGAGAAGCAACCTTTCCTCTTAATGCGAGATGATCGCAGGAGTTCTAGTTGCTTGGGTTTTTTTCCTTCAAAGTATGCCTATAAAATGGTTGTTCTTCTCTACAGTGTGAAAGGTGGTCATGAATACTTCATTTCACACTAAGATTAGGGCTGGAAATTCGGTGCAGCAGAGGTTGCACAGAATTGAACCTTACCAGGACCCGAGAAAGTAATTGGTGTGACATGGCAAGTTCAGCATGACTCTGCTTGAATGGTGAAATCTCATTTGCTACCTCAAGATGCCCTTTCCGGAGAGCATTGGGATGCTTGCAACAAAGTGTGCTGAACACAGCACGTGTACTGGTTGAGGGCTGGCTGTAGTTAGTAACCAGGGTTGGAGACGTTTAGTAGTTGAATCTTAATGCCTGCGGTGCTTAAAATACCACTGACTTGACTAAAGTGTTTGTTTTTGTCCTTTATGCAGCAGCAGATTCAGTGGAGGTTTTGGTGCCAGAGACTATCGAACAAGCAGCGGCTCTGGCAGCAGCAGCTTTAGTAGCAGTCGGTCAACCAGCAGCCGCAGCGGAGGAAGCGGCAGCAGAGGGTTTGGAGGTAAGAAGATCCAGAATGTTCGCAGTAGTAGAACTTCTGTAGGTAATGTTTAAATACAAGGGCAGTGGTGCTTATGTGAAGTCTCAATCCTTGGATGTAAAAAAGTGCAGGTTTCCTGTCTCTGGGTTTGTTGCTCTCCCTAGCATGCTAGCATTTCAGTGTGTGCATTTGACAGTACTTTTGGGTGGGTTTCCTTTAGTAGGCAGTAGGCCTCTTGTCTGTGCCCTGGGCTGTTCTGTTGTGAAGGCGCACGTCTGTAGCGCGTTAATTAAGCATCGCTTTCTCTTGCCTTTCATAGGTGGTGGTTATGGAGGCTTCTACAACAGTGATGGATATGGAGGAAACTATAACTCCCAGGGGGTTGACTGGTGGGGCAACTGAATCTGCTTGCAGCAGATTTCCTACCAAACAAGCTAATATGGAAACCACATGTAACTTAGCCAGACTATACCTTGTGTAGCTTCAAGAACTCGCAGTACATTACCAGCTGTGATTCTCCACTGAAATTTTTTTTAAGGGAGCTCAAGGTCACAAGATGGAAATAAAGGAACAAGTAGCCCTATCTCGAAGGTGGTTTTGAAGACTCTATTGCTGTAGTCAGGATTAACTCCCCTCCCACCCACCCCTACCCAGAAACTGCATTTATAATTTTGTGACTGAGGATCATTTGTTTGTTAATGTACTGTGCCTTTAACTTTAGACAACTTTTATTTTGATGTCCTGTTGGCTCAGTAATGCTCAAGATATCAATTGTTTTGACAAAAAAATAAAAATTACTGAACTTGGGCTAAAATCAAACCTTGGCACACAGGTGTGATACAACTTTAACAGGAATCACTGATTCATCCATAATACTACAAAGAAAAACTTATGCGGTAGCCTGCATTAGGGCTTTTGGTATTTGCAGATCTGAAAAATAAAACATCTTGACGCATATCAATGCAATTAGTTTCTAATGTGGCAAAACTGTACTAAGTTAAAGTTCTGATTTGCTCACTCTATCCTGGATAGGTACTTAGAACCTGATAGCCTTTAATAAGCCATTCCAGTCATGATGAGATGATGTATGGATACATGCATACATTAAAAGCACTGTTTTTGAAGTTAATGCAAGCAAATACAGCAATTCCTTTTTCAATATTGAGGCAGATCATTAATGTGAGCTAGCCAAATGTGGGCAGAACATTACAGGGAACGTTTAAAGGTCTGATAACTTGAAATAGTTTTTAGGAGAATTCATCTATTTAGACTTTTTAAAAATGCCTGCCATATGAAATTGAAATGGTAGAATGGCTGACCATGGCAGTGATTGGTCCTCCCTAAGGGCCTGACTGAATTTTTGGTCTAATAACGCATGCTAGTGTTGATGTTTTTTGGTCAAGAGGGTATGAACAGGAAGAATTATGCAGCAGGCTTTATTTTAATGCAGATTCACATTACTCTGTTCAAGCTGCGTGGAGATGTTAAACTGGCTTACTGTAGACTTTGTGAAATGGCTCCAGAAGAGTATCAAACGAACCTGAGATCACAGAGGTTGGAAATGTACATAAACTGCACAAGGTTTCAATTCTGCTATTAAAGTGCAGTTTTAGTCAGTTTTAGTTGCATAGGTTTCCATTGTATTTATAGTCTGTTTATGCTAAATCTGGCCAAAGATAAGTATTGTCCACCAGAAACAAACGCCTCTGCCGCTTGGAACTTCTGTGCTGACTTGGTGGCCAGAGTAGTTGACAGCTAATCTACAGTGGCAGAGGGAAACGGCAAAAATCTCCTAAAGTGCAATAGATTTTTTCAAGTGTATTGTGCCTTGTTCTAAAATTTTTATTAAGTAGGTGCACTTGACAGTATTGAGGTCATTTGTTATGGTGCTATTTCAAGTCTAGGTTTAGGCCCTTGTACATTTTGCCCATAACTTTTTACAAAATCCTTCTTTTATTGCACATTCAGAGAATTTTATATATGTCTTGTGTGCGTGTCCTTAACTTCCAATCTTATTTTGTCTCTTGGAGATTGAACGCAGCTTGTTTAAGGAGAAGGAAATAGATTCTAAAACTTATTTGGGACCACGGGAATGATAGCTGGGAAGAAAACTATTTGCACACGACAGATTTCTAGATACTTTTTGCTGCTAGTTTTGTGTAATATTTATTGAACATTTTTGACAAATATTTATTTTTGTAAGCCTAAAAGTGATTCTTTGAAAGTTTAAAGAAACTTGACCAAAAGACAGTACAAAAACACTGGCACTTGAATGTTGAATGTCACCGTATGCGTGAAATTATATATTTCGGGGTAGTGTGAGCTTTTAATGTTTAAGTCATATTAAACTCTTAAGTCAAATTAAGCAGACCCGGCATTGGCAGTATAGCCATAACTTTCTGATAGTAAAACAAAAATTGGCGACTTAAAATTATAAACATGCCAAGGTTTTGATACACTTGTCTTAAGATATTAATGAAACACTTCTAAACACTGATGTGAAGTGTCCAGATTCTCAGATGTTTGTTGCGTGAGTTTTGTTTAGTTGTGTGTTTTTTTGGTTTTTTTTTCAGTGAATGTCTGGCACATTGCAATCCTCAAACATGTGGTTATCTTTGTTGTATTGGCATAATCAGTGACTTGTGCATTTTAGCAAGTTTGATCGGCCAGCAATACTTTCAGTTCAGATACAAGGATTCCAAACAATATGCAAGAACGGATTTAAACTTGCTGAATGTGGAAATTTGAACTTCAAGTCACTGTAGGTTTAGAATTGCTTACTGTATTAGTTTAGATGCTAGCACTGCATGTGCTGTGCATATTCTTGATTTTATTAAATAAAAAAGTTGAACTGCACAGTCTACTCGTTTGTGAAGCGTCACTCTCCTGGTGTGCGAGGTCTGTAGCCTAAGCAGTCTCATGCACGTGCAGCTCTGGAAGCAGGTGAATCTAGTGTGGTACACGTCAGCGGGACTGGCAGTGGCAGCGAGGTGTAGGGCCGTGGCAACCTTCGGATTGTGTCTTGCCCGTTTGGCATACCTGCAGGGCCTTTCTAGGGAAGCCAACGTGGCAGGTGTGGGGCAGATGGAGATGGCCTTCTGGTGTTTTTCCTTAGGGATACCAAGTTTGGCTGTAATAGCATTGTTCAGATCTATTGAAATCAGATTTAACTGAGGGCAGAGTAAGTCCTCAGTTAAAGGATTTACTCAGCCCTTTAACATCAGGGGCTGTCTCACAGTTGTGCCTCGTGGCTTTTGCCAAGTGCCTTGTAGTTGGCAGCTTGAATCTTGCTGTCTTGCCTCCTGGTTGTTGCTAGGCTTGGAGACGCTGTGTGCAAAGTCCTCCCTCTCCTCCTCAAGAAAATATTGTGTGCCCCCTCCCCAGCTAGCACTCTGGTTTTGAATTTGTTTTCTAAAGCTCAACTATGGGATTGAGCTGGAATTAGGCTGGAATGAGGTTAAGTATGGGAATATCCAATGGTGTACAGTGGAAGGACTAGGTTTGGGTATTCCCAGCCTGTCTCTGAAGCTGGACAAAAGTCTTGCTTCCTTTAGGAGAATGAGACTTAGAAAGAACCTGGGTTTAAAGTTCTGTGCTGAAATGGGTGAATCCCTGGAGCCCAGGGGAGAGGGGAGAAAGTAATGCCTGGGAACCACTCCACAGCACTGCGGTGGGGATGCATGGTGTGGGTCGCAGTGCGGTAAAGGTGTGACGTGGATCCACCCTGGAGCCTTACAGTGCGTGCGTGTCTGTAAAAGGAATCTTCCCTCCTGGGGACACTGCCTGTCAGTGATGCGTACGGGCTGTGAAGGTCCATGGGAAGCAGGAAATGGGCATGCTCACCAGGATAGCTTACTGGGGGATGCTGGCTGTGGACCACACTAAATTTACCTGCTTTAGACTTGTACTGACGATCAGCTTCATCACGCAGGGCTTTGTGTCGTCATGCTCTGTCCCTGGGTGTGCCACATGCACTTCAGCTTATCTTCTGAAAGCTCTGACCTGGCGCTTCCCCCTGGCCCCTAGCACATCGCATAGCTGGAGCTGTAGCAGCACGGAAGGACAGCTGGGAGAGCGAAGTGTTGTGCGCTGCGGTGGTGGCCCGTGGGATCTGGAGTCGCGCCTTGCAGCGTCCAGGTGTGTGCTCCGTGCTTGAGCGTGGGGTTTCCTGCTCACAGAGGCTGGCACAGGTGTGGCAGGACGAGTCCTTGGGCAGCTCCTAGGGCAGACCTGTGAGCGATGCTCTGGACCGGTGACCAGGAGGGTAGTGGAATGGTTAGTGTCTTACGCAAGGGGAGCTCCGGGTGAGTGAAAGCTGAAGGAGGAAGCCTGTTGCTAACGTGTGGCAGAAGCGGTTAGGGAGATCCTCTTCCTGTGAGGCTGGAGGGAGTGTTTTGCCTCTGTTGGTATGAGGTTGAAACTAGGCTGCTGGGCAAATTGCAGGAATGAGTGGTGGGGCACTTGAGCACGGAGCATATTCCCACAGCAGTGGGAGTTTGTACTTCAGTAGTTCTTGGCGTACTGGGCAGCATAATTTTTCCCACGATAAATGGGAAAAAGACATGGGAATGGGTGGAGAAAACATCCTAAATTGTAAGGTAAAGGGCTGTGAAAATAAATGGCGAACGTGGTTACTGGTTTGTCTTTGACTGCGAAGGGACGTTGGATCAGGCCTTCACAACGCACAGTAGGGTCAGTCCTTAGGCCATAAATGGCTGCGTATACCGGTAGTGGTCAGAGTAACGCCTCTTGTTTCTGCCGGTGAGATCGCTGGGAGCTGTGCAGATAAGCAGTGGTCTTGAAACAGCATCGATCTGACTGAGAGGGATTTAGATGCCCTGTTGGGAATTTTTGTGACGGTCAGGAGGGCAGTGGGGTTACTGGAGCGAGTTGGTTCTGTGCTGTTAGGCGCAAGCATGAAACGCAGGCAGCGACTGAGCGCGAGGAAGGCGGCTTGGGAAGCAGGCTGCTGCCGAGGCTCTCGCTGTGGCGGTCGGACGGGAGTTGCACTGTATACCTCATCAGAGCTGTGTGTCTGTGGCCGCCTGAGTTTGTGAATCCTCATCCACTGCGGTGTTCGCTGTTGCTCATTGATCGATGTGTCCATGGAAACAACCTGCAGTCAGTCGTTAGGGTTTACGCTGAATTACAGATCTGAAGTCGTCTCTCTCACTTGTCGGAGGGGAGCAAAGGAGCCCCTGGTTTCACTCCTACTTTGTTGTGAGCTCTTCCCCTTGAGTGAACATGGCTAGGTCTGTCGCGCTCGCGCGCAGGCCGGCCTCACAGGGCGGTCATCACTGGGTGGTGTTTGAGGGGAAGAAGATTGCCAAGGCTGTAGAGATGACATAAACTGCTTGGTCAGGAAACACCTGTACAGATCTGCCTGTGGCCCTGCCGGCCTCCTGGTTGGCTGGTTCATTGAGTCGTTTGCCTCGCACGCAGCATTGCTCGTACGTAGCGCTCAGGGAAGCAGTGATCCGTACAGTTATCCCCCGTCGCAGAAACGTTACGTACCAAGCTGAAGCAGGGGCCTGGTGGCTAGCAAAGCGGGCCTGGACCAGAGCCAAGGCTAGGGCAAGCATAAGTGGTGTAGGGCCTGTGTCCACTCGTCAGCCTACCATAATGTGGTTCTCTACTGCTGCCCCTTGTTCCTTGGCATTACTGAGGGAAGGTCCGGAAAGGGTGTCAGTGCTGTGGATCTCTTAAGTTGTGGCTGTCCATTTAGAGTAAAGGTGGCAGGAAATCCTGCTGTGTATTTAGTTGTTACTCTGTTGGGAGGGGCACTGCATCTCTGCAGAGAGGTTTTGTAAGCAATCGAAATCCTGCTCTAAATTGTTGGCATTTTATCAAGAATAGGTTCACTCTTAGTCCTGCCCCTTCAGCAGAAATTTACCGTGCATCTCATCCGATTTGCAAGCAAAAAATACTGCTGCTGTAGGAGCGGGGTTGCTCAGAGAGATGTCTCCAGTACGTTCAGAGCACAGGTCATGCAGCGCTGGATCTGCTCAGTGATCTGCACAGGTTTCAGTACCGTGACTCTCAGATTATGTATTTGGGGTGACGAAAACTTTGTTCCTGCTCATGTTTTGTACAACTGTATTTCTCAGGTGAAGTGTTTCCCGTTGAGGGGCGTGCTGGTAGCCTAGGCTGTGCAGGGAAGGCTACAGTGCAGTCTGGAGTGAATTGGTAGAAATCTGTTGGTGTTGTGTGCTTGGATGTTCAGTGCAGAAGATGCAACAGTGTCACTTTGAGGAGGCACTTGAGCAGCAGAGTTTTTCCAGGGGCTGAGGAGTTTATCTCATCCCCTTCAGCTGATGACTCAGTGAGAAAGCAGCAGCAGTGACAGATTTGAAGAGGAAAGAGAATTAAGGGTTAGGCAGAGACAGAAGGCATCTGTCCCCAGCTGTGCTGCTGGTCTGGGTTACCTGGGGCCAGCCACATCATCATGTTGCAACTGTTCTCCTTGTCTCTTGTTTATCCTGTCGGTGTGAGATCTGAACTCTTCCAGGCTAGGCCAGCAGCGCCCTACCCTCCCTCATCTGTCATCTCACCCGGGACTTCTGGTTTCTACTTAAAACCAGTAATTCAGCTTAAAAGGTAGATTCAGCTTGACAAAAAAAAAAAATCACTGCCCAGTAAGAGCATGGGAAACCTTGGCATATTCCTTGATTATTCTACTGTAACAAGACAGATAAATGAGATTTCTGATTGCATTTCACAAATAATTACTTTGGTTCTTTCTAATCCAACCTCTGTTTACTTTGCTTTCTCTATATATATACATTTTTTTTTTTGGTAAATACTTGTTTCTTCTTGCAGTTGAAACAAACATTGCTTCTCATGGTGCTTGAGGTCTCAGAGGTTCATGTGACTGAAAGCATTTCTTGTGAAGCAAGGGAAAAAAAGAAGGAACGGCCAGAAATTAGGTGAATCAGGAGTCATAACTGGAGGTGTTTGTTACATACCACTTGTGTGCTGAGCTTAGTCAGAGATTAGATTCAGGTTTAAGGGAAATGTTCTGTGAAGAAATGTAACAACACGTGAAAGCTGAGGACTGCCTTACGGAAACAGTGTGCCTCGTTGATTTTTCCCAGCTCTCTCCTCTTCATCTGCGTATAGCGAAGATACGCTGGGGACTCCCTTGGTGAAAAGACTCTACATGCACTTAATTATGTCATTTTAGTTGTGTGGGCCTAAGACTATAAGGGATCATGTACTTGAAAGATCACCTCACTCCTTAAACAGCCATGGAAACTGATAATTAGGCCACTGTTGAATCACGATGTACTTTATGGACAAAATTGATTAATTCCTACAGGGACTGAAGTACTTGCCTGTTTTATGTGAATAAATTAAAATGGTAGGCCCACGCGAACACTAGTGCTTTGGCAGTATCGGCGTGCTTTCAGAAGGAGACTGAGACACAGTCAACCAAGAGGCCAGTGGCCGAGGTAGAATCCAGAAGCCCGAGTGCTGTCCTCTGTGAGTGACCCCGTATTGCTCTTGTAGTGCAAACATCGCCTTCCTTTCTTGATAAGCTGGGGGGTGGGGAGCAGTACGAGTCTTGGCATGGGAACTATGGCTCAGGCTGCAGCCAGCGCACTTGCCTTAGCAGTCACGACTCCTTCCGTAGCAGCTCCCTGGGAATAAAGCTTCCCCGTGCGAGGTAAGTCTCGTGGTGGTCATCAGGGATTTAGAGGTTATTATCTGCTACTGCTGGCCTGGTCTTCAGCACCGGAGGTGATGCACCCTTGCTTCCCTTGCCCTAAGCTCTGAGGAGTTAATTAGAAACACACTCGACAGGAGCCACTCGTGGAATGGAGGCAGGTTTCAGTGTACACTGCAGCACGCACATGACAGCATTCCCAAGATGAGTAGCAAATCATAGAATCCTAGAATGGCTTG